>NC_134085.1:183149499-183453040 GCF_000715075.1 Nicotiana tabacum
GGGCCCAGGTTCTCTTTCTTCAAGAAAGGGTAGCTTTAAACAACCCGGTTCCAAACATACCAAACAAGCAAGTGACTCCCCTTCCTTAGAATACCCATCCATTAAGGCATTCTTCCTTCTTGCGTATGTGTTATAGCTCATAGCTCTAAGCCCTAATTCCTTTCTCTCTATACATATAGATTTTTTTTATGGAATGATATAATCGGCTAGCCGTAGCCGCATATCAGCTACGCTCAATGCGAGATTTCTGTTGGATCAGATCTTTTGGGAAGCTTTTGGACCTAGAGAAAAGAGCTTTAAGCCTTCACGTAAGCAAGCGCGAGAGAAGCGGAGCACGAAGCTACCGCTTCACCCGACCGACTAAAATACAACAGTCGCGACCTACTTTGGTTCAAAAGAAAGACGAAGGGTTTGGCAACAAGCAAACGGCTTTCTATCATAGTTGCAAGGGTTCCAAACCTTAACTACTTAAGTACCAAAGGCTGATTTCGGTTGGTTTCATAATGGGGCTGTTCAATACAATCTATCAGCGCTCAGCACTGTCTTAGATTGAACGTTGACTTATCTTATTGCCGTTCAATCTCTAAGGCGGGTTTCCGCCGAGAACGGAATAGTGTTCGTGTCCAAAGGTGAACAAAGCCCTAGCTTCTAGAGTTCTCTGCTTTTCCCAGGCCGGAGAAGGGCTTATACTGCTCGCCTTTGTTTGATATGTTCATTCAGTACCAATACAAACTAAAACTACACCAAAGTGGAAGGGCCAGTATAAAAGCTAGAAGTAGCTAGCCTATAGTAGTCGGCCTAACCAAAGCCTCACGACAACATAAAATTAGCCTTATGAATTGAATCTTAAGTAGGGGGCTTAGCCCGCCCGCCTACCAATCAAAGAGGCTGAGAGTAAGCGTAAGCTCACCCAGAAGCTCAAAGAGCTTCCCTTCATTTGCTTCGCGGGAGTCGCACAACACATAGATGGAAGTCAGAGGGCCCATACTACCTACTAACCCTTCGCTCCGAGGGACCGTAGATCGGAAAGCGCCTTCTAAACCACCCCATTCATCCAAAAGAGAAGGGAAGGGGCCTATGTATTTGCATGACCCCTGCAAATTTAACCCTATCTATACCCGGAGCCACTCCCCTAGCGGTCCTGCCACCACGCCGCAGAACGGGAGCTCGTGTGGAACCTTTTATTCTGGCGTAACAGCGGTAGAACATAACAAAATATTACAACCGCCTAACATAGGGGATGGAGGTACGGTAAACTCAGCCAAAATATGAGACCCAAAGGGCCCGGCGCGCACAATCCTATCTTATCCGAGTCCGAGTTTACCCCTTGCACTTCGGACAGCCGTCCGTAGCATCATAAGGGGGACCCCCCTTTCGAGGTACAAAAAGAGTACGGTATATAGGAGGTTGGTCTTTATCAACGTGGTGTATAGCACGAAAAACCTTTTGATACAAGATAGGGTCGTTCACATGAAAGAAAAAAATGAATCCTTTCTTATCTTCTTTCCCGAGAGGGAAAGAGAAAGAGGGTCTTATGGAGGGAGGGGGAGGGGAAAGGCTTGGACCTACCTATCCCGATAGGACCCCATAAAAGAACGGGAGCTGTTAAGAGGTTCCATATTGCCGAGACGAAGGACAACACTTCTGTACGTGATCGTAGTATGTCACGTCATCTCGTCCCCACTGCATCGAAAAGTACCTATGCACTATGTTCTGGTTCACTGATAAGGAAGATAGCGTTGGGGTGGGGGTCTACGATGTGATACTAAAGTATGACCAGGGGAGATACATGCTAACTATGGGTAGGAAGCAAGAATCATTATGTAAAATATTTCGGGTGTCGGGGGGTTACAGATCTCTTATACTACCATCGATCGATAGAGCAGAACGACCAGAAAAAGAAGTTAAGTTAGAAAGTCGTATGATAGGTGGTAACTATCTTGTACGGTTCGGGGGTAATCGGCGTACTCTGATCAGTGGGGGGAATCTTTGGCTCTATCGAACATACAGGGAATTGGAGGTAGCATTCTACCGATGTCAAGTCATGGACTGATTTCTTCAGCCCTTTTTCTATGTGTTGGTGTTCTATATGACCGACATAAGACTCATTTTTTTAGATATTACGGAGGATATGAGACCCGAAGGGCCCGGCGCGCACAATCCTATCCTATCTGAGTCCGAGTTTACCCCTTTCTACAATGCTGGGCATCGCCACCTCTTGAACAGCCATATGTTGCTCCTCTGCCATGTTCATAGTAAATTGAACAAGTGCTAGGAGATTGTTTGTTTCCCTTACCTCCCTCAACCTCCTATGAAATGTTCTCTCAGGTTCGGGGTTAAAGCCTTGAAGTCTGTCCTGGCTTCTGACCCTACGTATTCAATCAAAGTTCCTGAGATCAGAGCAACAATAAAGTAAAGTTAGACTTGACGAAATAAAAATGAAAAGCAAAAACTAGAAAGTAGTTAATATTCAAGTCCCCGCGTCAAAAACTTGTGGCTCTCAAATGCACACACACGTATACGTGGTCGTACAAGTAATAAAATGATAAGTCGAGTGTCGAACCCACAGATACTTATATCAACTACCCACTAAATTCACCAAGTTTGTTATTCAGTTGAGCCAATTCGAGTTCAAGAGTGTAGTTATACTAAACAATAATTCTAAGTAATAACTAAATTATCAAGCAACAAAGACAAATATTCCAGGGTTGTGATCGATTCACCAATACTATTGTGTTCTAGTTAACTCTCCCTTTCATACAATTCACTCATGGTTTCTAATTAATCGAACAATTGCTCGCGTAGCCTTCTCCCGAAGTACTACTCACCTATTCAAAATAGATTAACGCATATATTCCTATGAAATTAATCTATTAAGAACGCATTAAGATTACTGTTGATACCCAATTTTTCTCTATATTATTTTCAAAATGCATATCTATCTTCAAAATAGTACATGAGCATCAATTGATATTTTTTCATAATTTTTGCATTTTCTAATGATTTTTATTAATTTATCTCGGAATTTGTATTATATAAATAATTACTAATTGCATCAGAAATGATTTTATAATAATTTTATGGTTTAATTTTATCATTTATATTTGTAACAAGCTTTAATTATTTCATGAATAGCCACATTTACATTTTTGGGTTATAATTGCAATAACTTTGCAATAATAGCCTATGTATGCATTATTACTTTATTTCACCAGAAAATAGCTTTTTATAATTTTTATAATATTAATTTATTATTTTAAATCATTTTTTATACATGAAAATAATTTTTAATGAATTATTAATTATTTTTAAAATATTTTATCGAATTAATTGAGTATTTAACAAATAGCCCTTTTGATTTTTGTTTTAACTTCAGACCTAGCCAAAACATTACCCCCAGCCCAATTAAAATACCCAAGCCCAATTTCTATCCCCCCATCATCAGATCAAATTCTAGCTGTTGATCTCAAAAGATCAACGGTCAAGGATCACTTACCATTTTTAATTACCCCCTAATACCCTTAAACCCTACCTTTTTTTTTCTAATTTCGCCGCCTCTGTTTCCCTTTCCTCCTCTCTTCTCTCTCAGACGCTCCCCTAACCCTAGCCGTCATCACCGAAAAACTACCCATTCCATGGTGTTCCTCTGTGATTTTAGGCCCCTGTCGACCTCTTACCTCTTCTAATTATTCAATTTTATTGTTATATGAAGGAATCTCGAAGAGACTCAACTCAGATTTGTTCAAAGCCTTTTTATGAACCGACCTATGGTCATCTCCGTCTGTAAGTACTATTATCTTCGTGTTTATGGCTCGAATCTATGGTTCCAAACCAGATTTTCTTTCATCTCTGTCATTCTTTTAAAACCCTAGTCTCTTTCTACTCGAATCCGTTCAGATCCTTATAGATCTGAGATAATTTTAAGTTTATTTGTTATTTCTCTTTCAAAACTTTCTGTGTTTTCTTATTATTAATCGATTTTTGTCTTCTCTAAAGCTAGGGTTTCATCCCTTTAAGTTTCTGAAAAAATATTAATTTTTTTAAGTGTTTAACCCTAATTTTCTTTACTTGTCCGACTGATTCTCATGACTATGTTCTAAACCCTAGGGTTTCTACGTATTTCACTGATTATTTCAATATTTGCCCGTTATTTTTCATCTCTGTCAATTAAAAGAGACTGACTAATTTTATTAGGATTCAAATTATATTTTTCTGTTGAAATTAGTACTTCCCCGTGATTTTCACCTATTTTCCTTATTTGTGATGCCTAATGGATTACTTGCCTTAATTAGTTTATTAGCCTGATTTCTAGGCTTTGATTTACTCTAACCGACTTATGATTTATTTCTTGCCCTTATTTGAATCCCAAACTGAGTTGTTAATTGATTCTCCCAAATTTAGAGGGGGGGGTATTTTTCGGATTCTGTGGAATTATTTGATCAAGTTTAGCCCAAATTAACGGGCTGATTGTATTTGCTTGCCTTATTTGTGAACTCTAATTTTCTTACCTTAATTGTCTTCTCTGCTGAATGCTATATAAACTCCATTCTGATTTCTTTCAAACACACGAACACAGACTCAGACACCTATACATGCACACACTGAGAAAGACAGAAACACACACATATTCTTGCTCTTATTCACTACACTCTCCATTGTAATTCTTTCTATTACTTGTGATTGTTGCACTGTCTAGCCGGCTGAAGGCCAATGCTAGGCTCTTGGATACTATTTTCTTCACTTTCATATTGCTATCTCTTAACTGGTATGTCTCCACTTCTGATATCGTTCAATATGCTATGTAATTAGACTTATGTTATTCCTGTCTACTGCTTTTAAACAACATGTCTACCTCTGTTATCATGTCTTATTCAACGTGTTATCTGCTGTAGATATCAACATGCCATTGTTTGCCCTTATGTTTCTGTTAACTAGCATGTTTCAACTCCTGTGAATTTGTCATTTCCAATATGTTAGTACACTTTAGCATGCTCATATTTGATCCATGACACTTATTTACCTATTTCTCAACTAGCATGCCTTAACCCCTGACCTGGTTTTATGTGTTCCTGATTTCTATGCTCTCAACTTTTACTACCTTTCTGTATGATTGTTTGATCAGTAACTTGATCTTAGCATGTTATTCTCTAATTAATATATGCCTATATGTTCACCTAGTAATAGCTAATGGATTAAGGCTATGTGAAACCTTGTTCAAATTAATTGTCACTCTATTTTGTCTGTTGTTTGATTGTTGGAGTTCATGGCTGAACTCCTTCTACTAAATGTGTGCTGCTTGTGGTTCTTGTAGCCTGGTAATTTGTTTCTATGCACTTCTGAAATCCAAACTATTTTTCTAAAAAAAAATTATCTCCTATTTTCATATATTATTTTCAACTCCTACTCTTAGTTGTCTAGGGTCCTGCCACCCTTAGTGTGGGTACTGCTTAGGGTCCATGAGACTCCTCTGAACTTTGACACATTGGGGCTGGTTTTTCAATCCTTGAGAATCTTGTTGAACATCTGATTCTGGTGTGAGCATTGTCCAGGGTCCTTGAGACCCTTGGGAACTTTGACACACCAAGAACCAACTTTATGTGTTATAAATGTACTACCACTATACTCAGAGGTGCTATGTTTGGAGGCTTGGTTCCAAGTTGATGTTGGGCCTATGAAGGCTCTCTATAGTGTAGTAATTTTCATTATGTAATTTATTTATATTGGTCTGTATTATAATTCTTGTAAAAACAAATATCGGGGTTATTAGTAAAAGCTAGGAGGGATTTTTATATATCTATGTTGGAATCGGGTAGAGAACCTGCCTATAGGACTTGATTATGCTAGTATTGTATTATTGGTTTGACTTTGTGCTGCACATCTGCATATTAGAAATCATGTTATAGGGCTTTACATTTATTTCTGCACATTAGATATCATGTTTATAGGACTTGCACGTATGTTTCAATCCAACATGCATTAGTAACCATGTTTGTAGGCTATTGACTGTTTGAATAACCATTTTCTCTGTCAATGCGCTCCAAGAATTCTGCCTATGCATGAATAATAGAGATTTTGCTTATAGGAACTAAGGTCATCTAGATATTATGCCTATAAGGTTTCAAATTAATTTCTGCATTTAGATACCATGCCTATAAGGTTTCAAATTAATTTCTACATTTAGATACCATGCCTATAAGGTTCTAAGATCAGTTTCTGCATTTAGATATCATGCCTATAGGGAATGCATCTAAAATTAGTCTTCTGCATCATAAAATAATGCTTGTAATCAGTCCCAGCACTTAGAAAACATGTCTATAGGGTCTAAAGATAAAATTAGCCTGTTAAAACTGTTTACAGCTTAGGTACCATGCTAATAGAGTTCTGCCCGGTTATCACTTAGGCAAACCAGTAGGATAGTTAAAACGTGAGATTACAATTGTGATTTTTTTGCTGCTTGAAACGTGTTCAAATTCAGTAAGTGATAAAATCAGTAGGCAAACTGATAAGTATTCACTGCCTCGCTTAAATAAAACTATTGCCTATTTTATTCGTACTCATTTAGATATCATGCCTATATGACTCCTAAACTTATAAAACTGCTTGTCTGAATGGCGTGCACTTGCTTTGTGTCTGTTTGTGGAGGTAAATATGAGCCCTTTATTGCATCTTTATGTGATAGTCCTATTTGACTTTTTGTTTGTTGCTTAGTTTTCTCCTTTTAAAACAACATATGTGAGTCTAGAACTTCCTTAAATAAAGGTCCTAAACACCTCCAAGGTCACAGGAAAGGGACGGGTAGTGCACGCATATGATACGTATTCGATGCTGCTAGAACGCTTAGGTAATAATTAAGGGGAGGGTAATCGGGTAGTAAAGGATATGATGACCTGTGCACTAATGCTATGTGTAGCACCCCAATTTGGGCGCGATTACCAAGTATTGCACAAAAGTGATCCTATAGGCTAAAAAACCTAGGACCCCTTTACTCCCTATTTTTAAAGTAATGTCTGTTTATTTATCTGCTTATAAGACTAATTCGCTTAAATTGAGTTTGGCCGGGACCCACCATTGTGGACCTTAAGGGGTGCCTAACACCTTCCCCTCAAGGTAATTTCGAGCCCTTACCCAATCTCTGGTAACGTAAGCTAGTATACGAGTTATTTGTTCTAGGTGCCCTAACGTACCTTAATCTGTTAGGCGGTGACTCTTTAAATCTCATACCCAATTCCCAAAAGGAAATGAGTTGTCCTCAAAATGTCGAAACCCGGACTTCGCGAGGAAAAAGGGAGTGCGACAATTATGATATTTAATTAAGCACGATGACTAGGTATATTCCTATCCTAACCATAAATCCACCCCCCCCCCGGAGTTAAGATTGTGCTCTCTTCAATTCTTCTATAATCTAAATATGTCTTTCCCAAGCATAACATAGATAGTAAATACAACCTAACTATTGGCCAGACAATTAAGCAATTAATTACAGAACTGAAGAAACAATCATATATTAGTGAATTATAATCAAGGTTAAGTCAGTGTTAAACAACAATATTCATGGCTAAATCACAACCCCAGAACTATGGGGTTTAGCCACTCATGATAGTATCAAACAAATTCATAAGTGTTGGATAATTGAAAATACTAAAGAAATGTGAGATATGCTTGCTTCTGAATGTTTACTGTGTGTAATTTCTCTTCAAAGTGGCGTTTCTCCTCTCAAAATAAGCTTAGTCTTGCTTTTATACGCGTTGGATAGGTCTAGGACCGAAATAACCTTGTCCCGGGCAAACTTGGATAAATTTTCCATCACCAGCGTCCAGCCCAATGCCCCACGCTGGCCCTAGCGCTAGCTTATTAAATTTTCTGCCACTGGCACCACAGGTGGCGTGGAGCGCTGCCTGTGGCGCTGAAAATCCAAATTTTTCTTTTTCGCCCGTTTTGGCTCTAATTTCGCACCTTTCGCCCCCAATTGCTTTTGGATGATTCCTACACATAAAAACACCTCGAATTAATATAAATCAATATATTTTACATTTGAATTTTTTTTTCATTGGACCTTAATCCCTCAAGAAAACTGTCCACAAAATCCATCGTCAAGAAAAGTCTAAATTTTTTGATTTTTTTTTCTTTTCTATTTTTAACAAAAACTACTACACTAAGAACTAGTACTACAACTAAGCTAAGGTAGCACAAAAAATCACTCAGACAATCTCCTCACCCCACACTTAAAATTGTGCAATGTCCTCAATGCACACTGAAAATAACAAGAGGGTAAAAGAAACTCCCTGATAGGCGAAAAGCCGAAGAATTAGCAGCTCACGGGTACTCAGACTTACCCTAGGTATGATCCCTTGTGCGGGTACCTCACACTTAGTTTCACCAACCAAGCACAATGTTGAAAAATGGTTAGAATGAGGTCCAATGCGCTCCAACTCTATAATCGCTTCACTTTTGATATCCTAACTTTTGCGCACTTCGTCAACCTTGGTATCATTAATAATTTGGTCAAATAGTTGGGATTCATCTTTTTGCTCCATAAGTTGGCCAGTATCTTGCCTGAGCTCAGTTCTTTCGTCTATCAACTGTTCTGCCATATTTGAAAGACCATTACGTAGAAACTTATGAGATTTTACCAGTTGAGCTTGTTCCTCTAGTCAAGATGGGCTCACTATATCTCCTTCTTCAAAATTATCTTCTGGTGGGAACTCGCTCTCTTTAGCCACTTCGTCCGCCCCGGCCTTCATTATCATGAATGTTGCACTAATTCTTTGTATAGCCTTTTAATTTTCATCTTGTTGCTCGGCTACTTGCCTCATCATGTCCATAATACGAGCCACTATTTCCATATCATCCACTTCTTTGCTCTTATCAAATTCATAAACATTATTAGAAATATTCTAATAAAAACTCTGAGAAGGATAATAAGAATTAGGACAACCATCCCAATGGCCGCCTTGAAAACCACACACATTATAAAAATTCCACACATTAGAGTGAAATGCACAATTTTGCCACAAGTATGGTCCTCCGCAATAAGAACAAGGATCACCGTAATAAGAATGACCAATTCTCATTCTAAGATGTCATGTCAACAATGATAATAAATATTAAACTAAGATTAAAAAAAACTTGAATAGACAGAAAGTAAAAATCCAATCCAGTAGAATAGTTAATTTCTAAGTCCCCGGCAACGACGCCAAAAACTTGTTGCTCCCAAACGCACACGCAAGTATACGTGGTCGACAAGTAATATAGGATTGTAAGTCCAGATATCGTACCCACAAGGACTTGTGATCAACTATTTACTAAATTAAACTAAGACATTTAATCTATTCAAGCGAATCTAAAGTGTAAATATTTAACTAAAACTAATCTAAAGTAACAAACTAAGAGATTAAAGGAACAAGTTGGTGAAATTAGAGACGAATTCAATGAGAGAAACTATTCTAGAGCTATGGGTTAACTAACAATTCTGTTGAGTCTTCCACCTAAATTATCTGGTTTATTGATTGACGGGGTTAATATTGCTCGTAGCCTTCTCCTTTAGTATTACCCCTCTATTCAAGCTAATATAATGCATATATTCCTATGGAATTAGGATTAACAAGAATGCATTTATAATTTTCGTATAGTAACCAAGCAAGGCGATTAGGTATATCCCTATCCTAATTGCAAATTCATTCCCGATGCTCGAGTTCAAGATCTTTCTCTATTCAATCTTATTTGCAATCTAAAATTCCCTCTCTCGAGTTCAATCCTAGATTCGTAGATAGTATTCAATCGGTGATCAAACAATCAAATAATTAAGTACAAGATTAAATAAATAAACCAATATAATAAAATAATAAGAACAATTCAAGCTTCAAATTCAAGCTAGAGGTAGCACCCCACAACTCTAGAACTAATAAACTATGAGATTAAAGGAAGAGAGGAGAAGAAAAACTAGTTAGAAGCTTCCTCCAAGCGTGGTGTGTGTTCCTCCACTCTAATTCTCCTTCAATGTATGTTCGATCCCCCCAAAAATAAGTTTAGAACCCCCTTTATACATGTTGGGGGCGTGTAGGGTTGAAATCACTAAGTCCCAGCTGAATTAGGACAAAATCCGCCCTTGGGCGTCTCGCTTGGCGCCTGGCGCCAACCAAGATAGCAAACTTTTTGGTCTTCTATTTTTGGCGTTTTGGTAGGTGCTTGGTACCAACCTGGGCACCAAACTTATACTTCCTCCAAATTCTTCCATTTTGACTTCAATTCGCATGCAAACTTTTCAAATCACTTCCAGTTAACTCCTATACATATAAATAATATTATTAAGCTCAACTTATTGAAATTACACATTAAAATAACGAAGAATAGAGCAAAATATGAGGCGATTCATATGCAGAAATACATGCTTTTGGTCGAACATCATGTATATAAGTAAAATCAATTCGTTTTCCTCATTCCATCGAACAACACTTGTGATTTAATGTAAAGTCGTATTGGCCTCTGAAAGCACGAGAAGCCACAAAAGAATAATAATAGAGTTAAATAGTGCATTAGTTTCATACTCAAATTTTGCTTTGACTTCATTTTCTTTTCTGAGAAACTAAATGATGCAAGTAACTACATTTTCTTTTTTAAGTAACTACATTGAGATATTAAACAAAATTGAATTTATTTTAAGGGAAACCCGACTATTTACTATTCACCTTGCAATTATCAGTCAGGCACAAGAAAAACCACGGAATAGTTATTAAACTAGTAAAAAAATTTAGTGCTAGTACACGGATAGACATTAGATAAAGTGCATTTCTAATAATGTGGAAAGGAAAAATAATAATGAGGAAACAAGTACTAGAAGATGTAGTATTTAAACATATCACAGAAAATTGAAACAGAAAAAGACAAATTAGTGAGAAACTACTTAGTCTTGCTTCATTAGGGAATAAACAGCACAAACTAGTCATTGAATGAAAAATAAAAGAATAAAAGTTGTCATTTCTCTAAAGTATTTGATTTAGCTCCATACTTAGACATACTTTAGAAAAGAAGTAAGAAAAAGGTACAAATAGTCTTCTTTCTTATTTTAGTTTTCTTGAAAAATGAAACAAACATAGTATACCTAATCACATTGAGAGAATGAGAGACCCACCAACAAATCAATCAAATAGAAAGCAAAAAAAAATGTAATAACCGTCCAAATGACTCAGTCACCAACATTAATAGTTTGAAGATAATGTTAAAAGGACCCACTCCCCTCTTAAACCTATATTAGATGATGCATCGTGACAAGACACCAAATATTAGTTTCCGATATAACCTATCATCTGCTTTAGCTTATAAACACAAAACAAGCTTTAGCACCAAATCATTGATTATTTTATTAATACTAGTACTAATACAACATGGCCAGTACTTCTCTAACAGCATTTCATTTATAATTTTCATCTTCTCTTCCTTCCTCCATTATTATTTTTGTTTGTTTATTTGTCATCAAGATTAATGGCTGTGAGACACTCTCCTTTGGTTCCTTTCCTAGTTTGGAAATCATCTTCAACAAAAAAGGAAAGGCCTTCAGAAAGAGTGCTGGTGCGTTCAAGCAATCACAAATCTTCAATCAAATTAGCTAGAGATACCACTAGTCCTCTTCAGATCGGATCACCTTCCAACCAAAAGCTTAAGGTTTTCCTTCTCATCTTTTGTATGCTCCAACTGCCGTGGCGGATTAGAGCCAGAAATTCTAACGATGCAAAAAAAGAATTTAATTTTTTCGTATTTACTTATAGTGGATTCGGCTGAACCCTCTTGAGTTCACCTGTCTCCAAGTCATACCAGACGATGGAGTTAACAATTTAACTAATTAATTCACTTTGATAGGTATTTGAAGATCAGTCAACGGGCATAGTTTGTTATAGAGACGCGAATGGAGAGATCACTTGTGAAGGATATGATGAAGGTCCTCGTTTCTGCCAGCAATTGCCAAGGTTTTCTTCTAATTCAAGGTACGTAACTATAATAATAATATTTTACGTGTAGTAATGAAAGGATATAGTATAAGTTATTTATTATGACTCGTGCTTGTGTAAAATATGCAGAGATGAAGAAATTATAGAGCTCCTCCAAAGATGCTGGCTTCATATAGCTGATTCTGCTGAGTTCAATTAGATTCTTGTGAATTCTCAGCTCATTCTCCTGCTATATCACCACTTTCATACTTCTGACAATAAAACAGGGATCGCTTATTTCAGTGTCGAAGCTTAATGAGAATTAATTTTCCCATTTCAACCCATTGTTTTTGTTTCAATCACCTTTTCTCTATTTGGGTTTTCACCTCACTACGTATTAAACAGAATAAATAAACTGGGTTGGGTAAGACTAAAGATTTACAAGCTTCAGTTGTGAATTTAAGTAGAGTATGAGATATGTAATGGCGCTACAATTACTTCTTTAACCATTTGGACCAGAAAAAATTGAAGTCCAGCTTCTAATAGGTTAATTCCATTAACTCTGTTTTCTATTCAAAGAATATACAGTCAAAATGGAGATCAAACCAACGAGGAAGATAGGTAAAAAGTTTCACCTTTCAAAATCACAATTACAAAAATTACACAGAGGAAAGAATCGCGATATACTTGAAACTACACCAGCTAAACTGCTCCAAAATCATGCATTGTATAAAATTGCCAATGATCCTTCGGAACTCATGTATACCTTGGATTTTACACCCAAAGAAAATTGTAATTAAAAGAAAAAGATTTACAAAAATATTTCCACGGAGAGCCACCTAAATTCTATGCAATGGAGACTTTCACTGAAATACAAGCCTCTTACCAAGTGCTCTGACAAGAAATCATGTGTTCTCCCACTTTAGGGAGAATGCAACTGGAACTGCGTTCCAAAAGAATGGGAATCGAAAATATGGGAGATGTATGAACCTGGGATAACCAATGCAAGAAACCCAATTATGTGCTCAATATACAAACAGATGTACAAAATCACTTGGCAGATCATCCACCTTGCATGTTCTCTTCACATAAATCAGTCTGTGATTTACTGGGAATGATAGACGGTGGTGACCATTGATCTGGGACCATGAGAAAATAGGTGGTCATGGCCTTGCGAAACCTCTTTTTGTACTGCTTAGGTGAGATTATAGTGGGCGACTCATTTTTGGGTCCACCAAGGATCCCAGAGGCCTTAACCCATGTCTCCAGGTGCTTATCCCACGTATATTGTCTCATGAAGTCAATAATCCCAAGAACAAGCTCATGCTTCTCTTCATCAACCCCGACCAATAGTGAGTAATCCATCACATCAACTGACTGCAAAGATAATTAACTCAGTTAGTCCAAACCTCACTAATCCTGACCACAGAAGGAATTTGCTAGAAAGTAAACTTATATGCCGCTTATAAGAATGGTAACATATATAATAGCATAATTGTCGTCATTTGGATGTCAATAAAGTATATATATTTCTGGAGAAAATCAAAGCAAAACAGGAAAGGAGTAAACTTTCTTGTATGTCTTTATTTTTTGAAAGGGAAGGAGAATTAGCACTTTTCTTCAAGTTCTGCACTTTCTTTTTGCAGGACTGACTTGCTTCGGAGGATATTGTTTCTAGTGGAAAAGATCCCAACCACTTTCATACTTACCAAATGCACACACCAAAAAACGTGGAATTTTTTGACATACTAGCTCTTTCCTTTCCTTTTTTCTTCACACCCTGACTGAGCCTTAGGTGGGACGAAGATGAAGGCCTTTGTGAAAGGCAGACATCTGAATCTATATTTGGAGGGAAAGCAAAGGTCAAAATAACATCCCCAACTTCATCTTTATGCGTAATAGAAGAGTTTGGAGGAGGGACACTGAACCCCAAATAACCTCTTTATTCCCGTCATAATCTTATTTATTTATTTAGTTTCGGGTGTCGGATATGGGGAGGAGGGAATGATAAGGTTGGTTCAGGCTCAACACCCACCCCCCCAAAAAAAAAAAAAAACCCCACACAGATTCTGCTTGACCACCAATCACTAGATCAACTCCTTATGGTTAAGGAAGGTGCTTTTTCCCCTCCCTATTCCTCCCACACCAAATCCTAGTGCCGTATAAAAACTAACTTGTTCTGAATTGATATTAGAATCTCACTGGTTGGAAGTGCTTCAATCAACTGTAATATGAAACTTTTGACGGACCATGACAGATAGGTAACTGTTACATGATCCAACCACAATAGGTGCATAGTAGTTGACAGTAAATTCATTGTATGTAAGCACAGAACATCACAAACTTACGGCAAGAAAAGCAGTGTCATTCCAGACAGCTCGTTCCAAAAGTCTTTTTGCTTTGTTTCCCACAAAAATAGGTGAAGTTGGCATTGCTTCAATCAAGTTCTGATCCAGCAAGACTTTGTTGCTTCCACTGGAGTCGGGATTGTAACGAGACCTCGCAGAGCCTTTCAGGTCATAAAGCCTCGTCAGGTTCCTCCCAAATAGAAGGTTCTCCATAACAAGCACATCCATTTTGGATTCCTTTCCTCCTTTAAGATGCTTTGACGACACCTTCACACAAACCAAGAAATAAATACACTAAATGGCCTGATACAAAAATAAATTCCACAATGGGCAATCCTGTGACTAGCCAAAATAGCAGAGAGGAATAATGAAGAACTTGTTATTTTAGTAACCATTTGCAAATCAAAGACTGTTCCCTGAAGCAGCAAATATGTCCATTCACCAAAAAGGCCATGTTTTTAATAGGAATCCACATTATCTACCCTATTTCATCTGCCTTTAGATTTAGTAGATGATGATAAAGAAAGTAAATACTAATCTCACACCTCATAAATCAGGAATCCATATTATCTCCCTATTTCCCCGAAGCAAAACTCATCTTTGCCTCACGAATAAATTCTAAATTCACTACTTATTTTGTCCAAATAATAATAATCGTAAAAAGAAATCTGGATTCACAGCAATCAGGTCATTGTTAGTGTTGCAAGTTTTGTCACGAAGAGCTTTATAAATCTTAATCACAAATTTGGGAATCTGAAGTAGTCAACTAATAATATATACCTGATAGATCCCCACAACTTTTGCCAAGCAAGTTGGACTCCCTGAGCTAATTGATTCAGAAAGATATTTGAAATATTCAGGAGCAAATTTCATAAAAGACTCCAGCTCTGTCTTAGTGACTTGCTTGATAATAAATCGTTCATCTAAAGTTTTAGCAAAGAAAACATTGCTCTTGCCTCCTTGGGCTCCCCACTTCTTACAGCGACTAAGAGATCTTATGAACTCCATCTCCGATGGACAACATATCCTCCTCAAGGCTTCAAAACGCTTTGCATAATAACAAGTCACTGTGTACTTCACTTTCCCTACCAATCCATCATCTGCAAAAGAAACTCTAGCATGCAGTGTCTTTGCGTATGAGAGTGGATCCAAATCCAAAGAGCTGCGACTGACGGACAAGGACAAGATACTCTCATCCATAGATCCAAGACTTCTGTAGGATTCTAAAACCATTTCATCAATTGATTGAGGGGACTGCAGATTACCGGAATCCAGTGACTGAATTGCAAAGTTTGAGTCCAAAGTAGCATCCTTAGATTTCTCAAGCTCGTCAGATAGTTGAGCATGATAATCATGTGATGCTAGTGCATAAGATATAATACTAGTGGGCTCATCATCATACACTGGTATAACAGTATCATTAACCCCAATTGGCAGAAGCAATCTTGCACCACTTCGGGCATCTGACTCTCGAAATGAAGAAACATATACTGGATTATATCCAACAAGTGGATCCAATTTCTGAGCACTTGGTAAAAAGCTTTTGTTCAGTGTCCTATAGAAGCTAATAAAAGGCATACCTAACCAGCTCCCAGAGTCTTCCACATTTTCAGAGCCTTTAGAGGACAATAGAGGAGGAGATTGAGACATCTTAGTTCCACTCTCTTCATCCCCATGGTCTTCAGTATTTACTTTTTCTGCCACTCCAGTTGTCAAAGTATCCGCCATACCATCCTTCAGGATTCCAACAGCGGAAGTCGTTTCACCAGTCCAGGCTGCCTCAAGAGTATCTGACAAACTCTCCATGTTCGGGAAATGCCCATCGGATAGTGCTCTACGCCCCTGTAATATGGATTCTGCAGGATGTGTTCCGCAGAAACTTTTTGTTGCAACAGGAAGACCAGGTGGTTTTTCTATTGCACAATTAGCATCAAAACCAACCACCGATTCTTGATGAACAGAATCCACATGACTGTTTTGGCTAACACTTTTTTCTTCATCCGTATTTCCACCAGCCTCGAAATTTGCAGATTCAGAGTTATTAGGATATTTGCTTGAATCAGAGGGATTATCTAGATCAGTGAACTTATCATTACAAACCAACGGTTTCTCAGGTTCCGAAGAGGCCACATCTCCATTAATCCAATGAGTCTTTTCATCCAAACTGGCTGCATATACTAGACGATGGTCCCAAACATAAGATTGAAAAAGAAGCTGTCTTCTCAATCGATTAATCTCCAAAATATCAACAGACTGCCCCTTTTTCACTTCCTTCATAAGAATTCTCTGGAGAGATTCCTGCTAATATTAAAAACAAATTAGAAATATCTTTTAAAATAACATCGATACTAAGCCCCATGAGAATTTCAGTTTAACTGCTAATTTACCGGTCATTAAGATCATGATACACATATTAAGTTCAACAATCATGCAAATGTTCAACAACAACAGCAAGCAATACATTATTTGATGCGTCAAACCAGTGTTAGTAGACAAATCGACAGCAGAGAAGACAATTTCACCACAGTTTGTCTTCCACAAGCACGACAAGGTTGCAAACCCGCAACCGAACCGACATAGGGAATTCTAAAGAGACCTATTTGTCAGAGAGGTCACTGATAGCTCAACTGAAGAGAAAACAAGTGAAAGATTCAAGTGCAGTTTCAAGAGAAAATAAATTAATAATTTCTGCAGGACCACGTAGGCTACACAGTGGTCAATTAGCGATCACTGAACACTATTCACAAGTCCAATTGACTGATCCATACCTCAAATTCTTCTTTCTCCTTCTGCAACATCCTTTCCAAATCAGCAATCTGACGTCTGTTAAGTTGTCTCCCAGATCTTTTCTCCACCAAAACCCGAATCGCATTCAGAACATCAGAAAACAAAAGTTCAGCTCGACCAATGACCTGCTTATATTGAACCATTAAGTCAGTACAGGATGAGATGAGACCGCAGCTACTAAAAATCCAAAGCCACATTCTTCGCACCTCATTAACTTCTTGTTGTATCCATTCCTGATTCTCATAGTAGAAATCCAGTTTTGAGGGAGGAAGGTATACTGAGTGAACATCAATGGATGCATAGCGAAAGCAAGCAACCATCTTCCCAAAGCTGCAAAAGTTCCAAAATGAATATTGCAAAACATACTCAACTACTGAAGGCATTAATGTTTTCCCGACAGATTCCGCTGAATACATATATATTATCATCATAGCTTGGTCAAACATGATTTGACTATTAACACCAGAAAACCATGCCAACATATTGAATATTATGCATGACCAAGGACAACAGATGATTGCAACACTCCTGATGTGAAGTGCTTCATACTACCAAGAGAGTAAGACCATACCCGTAAAAGCGAAGACAATCTCTGTGTAATGAATGACCACAGCTTGCCACCCTACTTGCAGCTGCATGGTTTGAAAAACTAAGTTCTAGAAACTTCCCAAAGGACAAGCCCCAAGCAGCATCAGACATCACTACTCTTCGAGTTGCTGGAGGAAAGCCCTTATTATCCCGTGGACATCTAAGGCACCTGTGCCACATCCATATTTTTCCTTCCTTTTCACCAGGCAAAAGAATTTCCATCAGCTTTTTAACAGAAATAGTTAGAGTACCCTGTCGGTGAGTATAACACTGAACATGAGCTTCTGAAGGCATCTCACATGAACGGCACCTGTAACTCTGAGAATACATATTGAAGAGAAAAAAATTAGTGAAGATCCTTTCAGTCACCTTAAGCATATCAGTAATGTTACAACATAAGGAAAGGGAGGGGAGAAATTACGTGATCAAACAAATGGTCTCGTAGAAAACGACCCAACGGCTTATCAAAGTTCCCATAGTATTTAATCCGAAAGAGATGAGACCTTTCACAGACAGTTCCCTTCCAAACACACCGGGATGACAAGGAAACTAAAATGCTTTGATTGTCAGACGGAGACGGCGGAAACTCTTCCTTTGAAGAATTCAGTTCATCAGGAACATTTTTCCCATCTAGTTGCGAACCACTTTGGTTCACATCCATAGCATTGAAATCATTTTGAACATTCTGTGACAATATGTCTTGTTCAACTTCCTGTGAAGGATCAAAACCAGTAGAAAGGAACTTGTATCCTTGGGTATCTTGGACATCGTAGTCTACTGATGCCTTTGCCCGAGAACACTCCATCATATCCATAATACCTCTGTGAGACTCACTATAAAGAAAGGGCTTGCAGAAGGAAGAAAGTGTGCTTTTAGTGGTACAGAAGCCTGGAAACTCTGAGACACACATTTTCTGAGCACAAATGCTGGCAGCCTTGACCAGGTCTGTTGCCGGAACACTCTTTGACCTTTGTGGCTCACTACCAGATAGTGGCCCTTGAGTTTTTTCACTGGCAGGAATCGTAAAACCAGGAATAGTTGAGATGGATCTGTCGAATGTTGATGGTTTATCTGGCAGTGCAACTGTTATCGGAGAATTCAAAGGAAGTTCAGGAAGAGAGGCTCCTTCATCAGCAAGAAAGGATGTTTCTAAAGCCAAATGATAAGCAGCGAAAATAGAATATTGAACCACACGTTTCACTTTCTTCAATTCATCCCCATTTGCACCACGGAGTAATACCTGAGACATGGTCATTTTAGAAAAGTAGGTTTCACGTAACTGTTTAGATCATAGCAAGTCAATATATACTTCTACCTATGTTCTTATTGTTCTTGTAAATTATAAGAAACTTACGGTGCATCCCAGTGGCTTTGGACAGCCTTCAAAATACATCAGCGTCTTTACCAGTTTCTTTCCACTCTCTCCAGCTGTACCATGTTCTTCTAGAAACTTCTCAACGTGAAACATGTCACAGTATCCTAACTTTTGAGATGACAGTTGGTCTATTGAAGGAACTATTTGACCACCAGTGCAGCGAGCTATACGCTCCAGAACTGGCTTTTTGATATTTAGGACAAGTGATATGTCTTTTTCCAAGAGGTACTCTTGTGCATAGCGAGAAACAGATTTTTCCACCAGAAGGACATCTGGATTGTGTGCATCAATTTTAGCAACAGCCATCTTCAGATGATCCATTTCCTGAATAGCAATAAATATCTATAAGCACAAGAGCTTAACACTATTCTGTACAAGTCTTGGGAAGAAAAGGCAAAATCTTCAAAACCTGCTGCAACAATGTATCGAAACTTGATAAGAGGTTGGAGACGCGCTGGTACTCAAGAGCGCCTTCAAGGATTAATATGCGGGGCTTCTCTATTTTTGATGTCATTCGCCGATGAGCCACATTTTTCTTGCAGACAACCCCTTTCACCACAGCACTATTTAAGGGAAATGTGGTCAGTTGAGAGAAGATATGTCTAAAAATGTATGCAACAACAAAATGAAGTGAAGAAGGGCAGACATAACACAAGAAGAAGAACCAAGAACATTGCCGCAAGCAAGCAAAAGCTGCCATAAGACAAGTTAATCATAGGAAAAAACCAAACTCGATTTTGAGTTTGACAGCTTCTTTATTCATTGTAATGCTACAACCAGTTCATCAAATATTGGTTGAGGGCAAACAATTGAAAGTCTTAATGAGGAAAAGCAAAAGTATCTCACAAGATAAAAAAAACATACGGAGACACAAATGGCTCCCACACAGAGAGGGAGTGAGGGAGGGCCGGGGGGAACAGACAGACAAGGGGAAACAGACAGATATTGAGAGACTGTGCATGCAGATACATGACCCCAAAAAAAAGCTCCTACTCTCCAGTTTCAGACATTGTTGCTGCTAATGTTAGCTTCAATGTAATATAAGAGGCAAGAATTGAACAAAGAGCTTCGAAACATGGTGGACCAAAATGAAAAAATTTACTTGTTCACCTGTCACTACGACGCCCAGATGCAACACACTTCACCTTTACATATCCCCCAGGGTCCATTCCCCCACCTTTGCTTGTATCTGGCTTCAAATGTGTGGCAGCTTCCCATGATAGGGATGTAACAATCTCCAACCAACTCTCTTTGTCATCTTCCTCACCAATGGCAAGTTTTTCAACCTGCATAAGCTGGGATACTAAAGCCCTGAAGTGGCCATCAACAACATTCTTGACTGCTTTCTTTTGCCCTTCAGTCGATCTGTCCCTACCTCTATACTCACCACTTCCAAAACTGCTTGATGTATGCAAATATCCCCACTCTCCTGCAGTGTCTCCATCATCATCATCATCAAACAACAGTCCATCCCGTTCATCTTCTTCGTCTTCTGGTTCAGGTGGGAGCCACAGAATTCCACTGCTTTCAAAATCTACAGGTTCCAGATTAACATCTTGCGCAGCATATAGGGATGATGAAGTTTCACATTCATCACTAATATCCTGTTTTACTATCTGCCGCACTTCTTCAAAAGCTTGGGAATCAAAATTGTTCTGCAAGGACAAGCTGTTCGCACTTTTTTCATCAACAGCTTCCCCATTAGGATGAACTTTACGTGATCCACAGTCCTTATCACTGTCATCATAGCGAACATGACCATAGTAGCCATTAGTCTGAGGATAAAATTTTCCTTGAGAATTTAACTGGTAAACACCATACTCATCATCTTCATCATCACTCCTGATTCCAGAATATAACAAGAAACAGTTAACTGACGTGAAATACTTGTACGACCACAAGTAGCAAGAAGGGCAGTCAAATAGAGCAAATCAAACTTTAAAAATCAAAACATTCTCAACTAGACAAGTGGAGCTGGAATTGATTTTAGAAAAGCAAACCTTTTATACCGCAGACACTATGAGGGAAAAAGCATTATTCTCAATCAAACTCAACAGTAGTCAAATCACTAGAAAAGTGGAGCTGGGTTTCCTATTTCAGGTCTGGACTCATGAGCTCAGACAATTCGAGGAACGAAAGAATAACCATGGAAGTGAAAACAGACTAATTCTCCTTTCCTTCTCTATTCGGCCAATTCTTTATTAGGGTCGTTGGAGATTGGTCAGGTACTATCACTGGATAAATATCTTGCAAGTTGCATCTAAGCATACATCAGATTTCCTCTGACTAGTCGCTGCTTGGTAAACCAAGGGCTTGCAATCACAAATATATGCCTCCATAAGGCCCTTGACCAGGAAACAAACTTCAGCATGTAGCTTTTTCACAAAATTGCTTCTGCCGTTAGGTGTTGGATATTTTCCGCCTAAAGTGTATGATATTTCTACTTTTCTTTTCCGTTACTTTAGAAGGGAAAAAGTTTCAATTATGGGTTTAATTAATGTAACTTTTGGCATCGAGGAAAATCATAGAACCAAGTCCGACAGAGAGAGCCAAGCTTGAGGGTGATCACAAATATCACTAATAGGGCCAACCTACCTGATTCTCCTACACCGTTAGGGCAATTTACCCATTTACATTTGAAAACAAAGAAATAACAAATATTGCAACTTCCAGATGTGACAAGTCAGTAAAGATGTGAGAGAAGAACCTTGTTGTGCAAAATGAAAATTGGTTTGTAGACAGATCCCGGACCCCTGTATCAGCAGGATCACTGCTCCCTTTTGCTGTAGCAACACTTAGCCTCTCCAAAGAAGATTCCATTACTGCTGCTTGGCGTGGACTAAGCACAGAAGAGTGTGGCACTGAAGTAATGGTAATGCTACTACTGTCACCAGTTCCACTAGATTTGATGCTGATAAAACTTGTTGCGGAAAGGAAAGTACTGGAATCCAGGTTGCGAATAGCATGATTAAAACCTTGCTCCCATTGCTTGAAGCAGAAGTGACAGACCCTGACCTTTTCACACTCCTCTTGTACTGACCTTGGCTCACGGGGTGGTGCAGGAACGGAGTTAGATGTACACTTGCTACAGAAAACACGTCCACAAAGTCGACAGTGATGCCTACGGTTAAACAATGTGAACAAAGAATCACACTCGTAACACACCCTACAGCTGTGGTCGGGCATCCAAAAATCCCTCGACACGTTAGCAGAAGACTCCCGCTGAGGGATCCACGATTTCAGCAACCCTACCAGATCAAGGAATGTCCTATCCATCGACAAAACAGACCTTCTGCGCCTCTCATTTCTATAATCTCAGTCCCTAACAAAGCTCATATCCAATTCCTGATACCAAATATCCCTCAAAATTTAGACTCTGATCCAAAATCCCTTAACAAGTTGACCACACAAGGTCTTCGCTGATTAAAGGAAAATCCTTGATCTCTCAACAATCAATAGCAGGCTAATTCGAACTACATCAACAGCCCATTAACATGCAACAGAAACCCTAAATCAGGAGTTATCCGATTTGATAAAACCTGAAAATGAGTCTCCACCCAAAAATTCCAAATTAGGAATCCAAAATATATAGATGAGCAAACCTTTTATTGTAGCGCGGGCAATATATGAGGAGGAGAAGAACACGCTATTCTCTATAAAACCCAACTGTCGTCAAATCACTCCAACGCGGAATCCATAAAAACGCCAATCGATAAAAACCCCCATTTTTTGTCTCTCCGCGATTAAACAATTCTCCCCTGAAACACATGAATAAAATAATTATGCTTGTACAACAAAATAAATCTCATTAAATAGCGCCATCACGTTATATAATAAATATAAATATATTATTAATAAAACTGAGTTAAGTAGGAGGAAAAGGACTTGAAGATAATAGAGCCGCCATGAGTTTACCTTTTTACGCCAATCAATCAATCAGCAAAAACAGATCAGCAGATGAAGACAAAAATTACAGAGAACGGAACGGAACTAACTTCAAATCACTGCGCTGTTTTTATGTAATTGGGGGGGATTGTGTGTGACGCGCACACAAGCTTGTTATCCAAGTTGGCAATGATAAAAAAATGATTATATTACGTCAGTCAAATCTTCTTCTTTTTATTTTTTCCCCCCTTGGCTTTTCCCTATGCAAGTAGTAGATAGAAAATGGAGTAATCTTTTTCGGAAAAGAAAAAAGATAGTAGAAAATAGCCTTTGGGCTGAAAAAGTCAAACTTTACTGAAGAATCCTCCTTTTTCCTTTTTCCTTTTTCCTTTTTCCTTTTTCCTTCTTCTGTATAGGGAAGTAATCAATTACGACTTGCGAGTGCAGGCTAGTAAAAGCAAGGTAAAAACTTATATTAATTTACCATTAATATAATAAAAAAGGAATCTTTGAGTCTCTCCACCTCCTCTATTAAATCTTTTACAAAAATAAAAAGGAAATAAAATAACTTTTTCTAAAAGTGAAATTGAAAATGCACCAAGTAATGTGTGCTAGCAAATATATAGAATGTGACGGTGTCTGTCAGACAGAATCAAAGTTGACTTTATTTTATGACTTAAAAAAGAGAAAGTAAAGCAAATATTAGTGTGTAGTTTAGTTAACTAATTTCCTACTTTGGTAGAAGCAAAACTAATATCAGCAGCACAAATAGTGTGACTATTTAAAATACTACGGTATCTTTTAATTGTGTGAGCTTCTGTTATTTTTCCTAGTAGTATGACACTCACATTAGCGACTGCCAATAAACGTATCCTCGTTCTACCTTATATTGTGTTAACCGCGTATCATTTTGCTTGTTTACTAGTTTACTGACTTACTCACCGCACAAGCAATTTGTCGTGCTTAGCTGTACAGCTGCATGCAAACTATAATACACTAGTTCGTTAGCTTCGAAGATAAGTTATGCTGATATTAATTAATTGAGATTAGTTATATTTGGAGTATTAATTATGGGATTGTTAATTTTACTGTTTTATTCTTTGATAACTTATCATGTGATTACTATTTCACCTTCTGGCAGGTATAAATTATCTCGGTATTATTTTTAATCCTGAGATAATTTATCTCGGTATTATTTTTAATCCTGAGATAATATATTTCAGGATTATTAACCAAATAAGGGATAAGGCGGTACTAAACTTTATCCCCTAATTATTTTTGATTATTCATCATACCAAACAACAACAACAACCCAGTGTAATCCCACAAGTGGGGTCTGCGGAGGGTAATATGTACGCATACCTTACCTCTACCCCGAGGGGTAGAGAGGCTGTTTCCAGGAGACCCTCGGCTCAAAGAGGCAACAAACGGGTAGATACCAAACGAATATATTAAACAATCATACCAAACGGGTAGATACTTATTCATACCCGACATCAAATTATATTATTTTATCATAATTAAATATTTAAAAAATGAATTATACTAATTAATCATAACAAAGTTATACAAGTTTATATTCAAATAAGTGTTATGCATTTATTGGTTTAGCATAGACACCAAATACAAATTTACTACTTGCAATTTAGATTTGATAGAAGGCCTTTATGAGATTAAGACCATAGACAAAAAGTTTTTAAAATCCGGGGGGGAGGGGGGGGATGATTAATCTAGTATTTTGATTAAATGACAGTAAAAAAAATGTAAATTCGATCAATTTAATTATGCCTGCAGTCAGATCGTGTGTATTGACGGCTGAAAAATTTCTCTAAAAATTTTGTACTTGATTAAAATGATCCTGTGATATCAATACTTTATATGATTTTTACACATTGATCAATACTTTTTGGAGCAGAAGAAAATGATCTTCTTTCACGAGGAGTATTATATGCACCTCTAATTTATTTTTACACGCGTCCAAAAATAAAACCCCAAAATCCTTCATTGCTTCTCTGCCTTTTCAAACATGTGGTCGCGGTGCTACTGATGCTTTCATCTTAGGGTAATGCTAATTTCTCTATAATTCAAATATTCTTTTGGAGCAGAACAATGTGACCTTTTTTCAAAAAGAGTATTATATTTTTACTGACCTCAAAAATAGAACCACGGATCTTTGTTCGCTTCTCCACTTTTTCAAAACATGTGGTCAGTGTGCTACGCTGTGCGTTATCTTAGGGACCAAAAGTTTTAACGGAGCCATTTTTTAGTTCGAAATCACTATACCAACACCATCGTCTTCCAAATCCCGGCCGATAAAAAAATATTTATGTAATTTCTTTCCATTTGTCCGAGTTCTAGTAGACAAAATTATCTAATACTTATGTCGGTAGAAGGTAATAGATATGCGTAATTGTTTACCCTAAAAACGGATAACAATTGAATTTATATGTGGTTTTAAGGACACGTAATTTTACTTGGCACAAACTGAGAAAAAATGTAAATTGATATTGAAATTGACTGTAAAGGAACAAATGCAAACCAAACAAATCAAATAGCCTTGGCACTCGAATTCGATCACCCTTGAACCAAGTGAAGATACAGTTGATACAAGAACAAAGTAACAAGATAATGAAAACTACAGAAAGACAATATATTACTTTATGTAACGTGAATGTGATGCTTTACAAATGATCAGACCTCCTTTATATAGTAGGGGAGTCCTACCCTTAATACAATCCTAAATACAGTAAGAAATCTCATGATTAGCTGATTAATCGGCCTCTTCTTGATACGTGCCGAGATCTCTGTGTGATCCTCGCACGATCGCGGATATCTTGGCTTTCCGTTATTTAACTCGGCAGGCTTCCCTCGATCTTGCTCAATCTCTATCCCGCTCGGTCTCGATCTTGGCTAATCTCGATCTCGATCGGTTCATGAGTCACGAGCTTGGCAATCTAACTTTGTGTCATAGTCCGGTATGACATGGGGTCAAACATTGGCTTGCCACGCCCCTGTCTCATTAATCATACAAAAAGGGCAAGCCCGATTTTGACTGTATACAGATAGTCCCCTCGTTTTTTGGAGAGTAATGACAAGAAATGATTTGAGCCCTCAATCTTTACCTCGATACATCATGACTGTAACACCCCGTAAATTCGGCTTAGGTATGAATGTGTTAAATGAGTAATAATGTTATATTTTGGACATGTAAAGTTCTATTGGTATGAGCATGGGTGGAAATAGTTATTTTAGAGTCAAGACGAAAAGTGAGGTGTATAAGATTTGATAGAATCTACTAAGTTTACAAAAGGTCTGTCTTACAGGAGGATTTAGTGACATTATGCAAGGAACTTGGGAAAAATCAAAACATGAAATTGTAGGCCTTTGAAATATCTTTTCAACAATATATTATGGAGCGCTAACGGATCTTTGTGCAAAAAGTTATGTGTGTTTTACAGAGTAGTGTACAATATGCACGCCTAGAGGATCACTTGCGCGGCCGCGCACTTGTGGCAGTGCTACTGCCATTTTGTGCGGTCAGGCCTTCAGGTGCGTGGGGGCGCACCTGGGGGTCATTTTAATGCCCTACTTCGTCCCCCACACCCCAAAATACAAAAATTTGCTCTAGAAAGGAAAGCTCTCAAGAATCTAACTCCTTAAAGGTCCCTCCACCATCCAAGGTAAGTTCTAATGGTAATTCTAAATTAATTTCAATTTTCCAACATCTTATTAACATGGGTAAACCCTCCATATCATTAGATAATTGATTGGGACATCATTGTTGAAAGAAGGAACCCTAGAATTCGAATTCAAGGGGATTGAACTTCAAAAAGGTAATGTCTTCACCGTCTAATTGATTCTAGCATTGGATTAATGATTATAGACTCTAGTTCATAAGATATGAGTTGATGGGTTTGATAGAAAAGCATGAACGGTTATAGGTTTGGATTGTTGATTATTGGTTAAGGGTGTTGTTTACCTTATGGGTGATGAAGAATGATATTGATTATAACCATTTGAGATTTTAGAATTTATCTAGGAGCAAGAGAATGGGTTATTGGGTATAGAAACACCATTAATAAGGACTATGAAGCTTTATTCTCACCAAGTATTTAATAAAATGCTTAAGTGACCAAACCATGAGTATCATAGCTATATGGAATCCCTTTGACTTGTATTGCTATAGATTAAATTTGAAAGGGTTGACAAACATTGTATTACGCTCGAGAGCAGGAATTTAAGGTATGTGGGGCTAACTCTCTACGTTTGGGAATGTCTATGATCCTTCCTACGTCTCGTTATTATGACTATTACAAATTTTCTCAGAAAGTAATTATGCCTCAGTTCCAGAATAGTTGTAGAATTTCTATTCTCTAGATGACGTGGTTTCATAATTCATTCAATACCCCATGAGTCTCAGTTATGACATATCATTTTATTACGAATACGCATTCCAGTTGAGTCCTATTCAGCATTTCAGTATCATGTAACTCAGTGTGGTTCAATATTTCAGTATCATGTATTGCATCATGATTCTCAGTTCCTTATTTTAAATCCTGAATGTCGAACACCTGTATTTGGGCCTGAGGCCGTAGTTTATGCTTTATGCATGTTTGGTCCTGATGTCGTAGTTGATGTTTTATGCATTTTTGGGCCTAAGGTCATAGTTATGTATACGTATACTTGGGCCCGAGACCATAGCTTGTGCTTATATATATTGGGCTAGAGGCTGTAGTTTATTCAGATGAACAAGTTGTTAACCATTCAGAAGAGGGAGTATTCATATCCTTACTTTCATTGTTTAGTTCAGTTATTAGTTATCATTTCAATTATCAGTTATCAGTTATCAGTTTAGTTATCAGTTATCATTTCAATTATCAGCTATCAGTTATCATTTCAGTTTCAATTTCAACAGTTATTATTTCAGTTATCAATTATCAATTATCAATTCTTCGTTATCAGCTCAGTATTAGTTTCTGCATTTATAGTTCTTTCTCTCAGTTGCTTTACATACCAGTGCAATTCAAATGTACTGACATCCCTTTTGCACGGGGCTTGCATCTCACAATGCAGGTAATGATTTACAGGTTAACGATTCAGAGCGCTAGGACTC
This sequence comes from Nicotiana tabacum, assembly GCF_000715075.1. Lineage (NCBI taxonomy): Eukaryota > Viridiplantae > Streptophyta > Magnoliopsida > Solanales > Solanaceae > Nicotiana > Nicotiana tabacum. The sequence continues at coordinate 183,177,517 of NC_134085.1, forward strand.
TCGTACCAGCTATTTGGTGATCTCAAGTTCTTTCGGGGATTTATATTATCTTACAATCTTCAATATTTTTAGACAGTCAATGTTTTCAATACTTCATTAGAGGCTTCATAGATTAGAGTAATAGTCATACAGAGTCACAAGCTTTTCATGTTAAGAAATGTTGGCTACAAATATGTTTTAGACTTGTATTAGTGTTTTCACACTTTGATTTTTATCATTCGGACTTTCAGTATAACAGCACGTGTTAGTTTATCTTTCGCATCTAGTATATTATGATATCATATGTTGATTCAGCCAGCCAGTTGGTTCGTTCGGTCACATGTAGTTAGGCACTGAGTGACATGTTACATCCAGGTCTAGGTTCGGGGCATGACAATGATGTAAGCAGTAGAGGTAACCAAAATATCTCGTCGGTATAGTTTCTCAAGACTTTAATGTGTGTCAGTCGACGGTCGGTCATTATCGGTTTTGAACTATCATTGAGAAATTATAAATATCCTCCTTCTTCATTTTTCAAACTTTACTTTCAAATCTTCTTCATTCTAATCTCCAAAACCCTTTGCTTCCTTAAAGCCTATTATTTTCATATCTCTAGGTTTCTTTGGTTGTTCTATCCCAAAATACCAAGTACTCCCTTTTTAATTTCTATTCTTCTTCATCCATAAAAATTAAATAGCTAAAACTTCAAAAGTTGTTCCACAAAAGGAAATTGTTTCCTCGTCCTGGCCGGCCGGCGAGGAACCAGTGGCGGAGCCACGCCCTGAAGAGTTCTTTCCCGGAGGGTGTGTCATCGATTCAAACTTCAATATTTAAAAGACCTCCTCGGTTCCGGCTCGATGCGAGCCGGTATCGAGGTATATATGCTCGATACCCGATAACCTCCTCTCCCAGGTTAAAAAAAATTGCAACTAGGGTAAAATATATGTGGTGGTTCCCGCTCCAGAAGAATCAATCACCACCCACGTAGAGGGGTTCTTAAGTTTTTATACTTACCTTTTCATGTTGGGTCCCTTGGATCCGATTATCATAGGTTTCTGCAAGAAGTACGAGGTGACCTTCGGTCAGATTCATCCATCTTCCTAAAGGATAGTGATATTACTTCGTTTCTTTGTAAGCAGAATCGACGGGCTTCCCTTCACCCTCGACCACCTCATACGCCTGTATAACCTCTGACTCTATCGAGGAGGACTAATAAAGCTTCAACGTTGGGCCAATAGGGCACCTTTATCGAGCATAGATGAGGACAAAGACGGGGCTAGATGAGCCAATTTGTTCGAGTGAAGACCTTGGACTTGATCTCGACCGAGAGTATGCCATTCCTTAGAAATGGAATATGGATTGTAAGTACAATTCCGTCCTTAATTTCTGTTTATTGTCTTTGTTTTTCACCATTTCTTATCAGTGTTTTACTTTATGCAACCATTGACTGGATGATGTGTGCGGTTCCCCAACTCGAGGACTCGGTCAGGAGCCTAATATCGCAGTCGACACATGTTGAGCACGGTGGCACGATTTGTCAAAGGGTCGATGAGAGGCTAGTGGTCATGGTAAATTTTTCTTCCTGACTTAATGATTTGACGATTGTTCGAATTTTTTCCCGAGCTTACTCATTTCACTTCTTTTGTAGGTCTCGGGAAGGATGTGATGATGAGGCCCCCATCTGGTGATGAAGAAATCCTTCCTCCACCATCTGTTCCGAAGCCGGTGAGGGAAAAGAAGAGGAAAGGGACTCCGAGTTCATAATCAGGGGAATAGAAGCCCAAAAAGAAGCAAGCTCATAAACCCTAGGGGAACATTATCCTTCTTTCTTTGGAGTCGATTCATCGACTAAGGAAGGAGTCTGAAAAAGAAGAAGAAGAAGAAGAAGAGAAATCTGGGCTGGTGGTCCGTGTGCGAGCCGGTGGCGATGTTCGAGAAACTCCCAAACTCTTGGGAGCTAAAATCGTACCGCCTCGGCCAAGTGAACTTGAGGGAGCCTTAACCAAAGTCCCCGAGCTAGAAAGGGTCGAACATGCTTTTCCTCGAGGTGAGAAAGCTATCAAGGAGACGATCGATGCTGATATAGAAACCAGGCTCTAGGCTTCCCGAGATGAAGGCTCCCCAAAAGATTTACTTGGGGTGATAAATGTCGAGGATTCTCCCTCGTTTCCTTCGTTTACTAAGGCAATGATCAAGAAAGTGAAGGCGGTGGAGACTAGCCATAGGAAGGGGTCCATAAAGTAGAGGACCCATTTGTGGTTATTTCATCGAAGTGGAGGATGTCACCGGCCTGGGTGATTTGGAAGTACCAAGGAAGAGATCGAGCAAGGCTTCCTCAAGCCTTAAACTGACCAGCCAGTTTCCAACTCCAAGTGTCGACCCTGGGCGTAAGCGATCGATTGTCATCTCGGTCCCAGAGGATGCTCGGGTCCTCTCTGCCCCTATGGGGGTAGCTAGCTACCTTCAATGTTTGGTAACCGAAGAGGACCAGGCCAAGATGGACGAGGTGGAAATACCCTGCTTGTTCAATGAAGCTCAGCAAGCGTTAAATCGGGTACCCTTATATCTCTTTGTCAACTTTCAAGTTTTGCACTTATATTTTTTTTATATTTATTCCTTTTTCCGTGTTTGCAGGCTTCGGTGCTCCATCATGAGGCTTTCCTCCGATCCCGAGAGGAGCTGAGTCAGTATGAGGCCGATATCCGGGGGCTTATCGAGAAGAAAGATGCCTTCAAACTTCCTAGTGAGTAAAGATAAGGGGAAGTCAAAAGCCTCTGGCTGAGCTAGAAATGGCTCAAGAAGAGCACGCCGATCTGGTCGAGCAGGTAAGAAGAATATTTGAAGTTAATGATGGTGAACCGAGCACGTTGACTAATGGTCAAAACCCGCAGGTTCAGCAAAAGATTGACATAATCGGGCAGCTCCGTGAAGAAGTGGGTATTGTAAAGATCGAGGCCGAAGAATGGAAATAAAAATATGGATCGCCTAGACTCGGAGAATGAGGCTGCCCGGGTCCAACTGTCCTCGGTTGAAGTTCAGCACAAAAATATAAAGGGAAAATCCTTGGTGCAAGCTAAGAAAATCGAGGAGCTCCAGTTTAGTTGTGTTCAGCAATTTCCGATCGGGAAAAGCTGGTCATAGAGCTCGAAGAGGCCAAATAGGAGGTTGAAGCGTCCAAGGCCAATACTAATGTAGTGGTGGCTATTTACCGGGCCGACGCTGAAGTTGCTCAGGTCCGAGCAAAGGAGGTCGCCGAGGCTGCTCAGGTTTGAGCAAATTGGGTCGCCGAGCATGCCAAATACCAGTCTCGAAGGGAGACTCTTGAAGAGATCCATGCTCGGGGATTCGATCTTGTCGCACCCCCTTTTTCCCTCTTCACATCGAAAAATTGGGTTTATGACATTTTAAGTATGGAACAACTCATTCCTTTTGGGAACTGGGTTTGCATTTTCGAAGAGTCGCCACCTAATGATTTAAGGTGCATTAGGACACCTATAGGGTTCATTTCTAAGTTTGTTTGATAACCAGATATAGGGTAAGGGCTTGAAATTATCTTAAGGGAAAGGTGTTAGGCACCCTTCAGGATCCACTAGTGTGGTTCCCGGCCAGACAGTTTTGTGAATTTTGTACAATTAGCAAATAGACAAGTATAGGCTCAAATAGTAGGGGATTTAAGTTTAAACACATAAGAGTTTGAAAACAATTATTAAAAGGCGAAATTTGAAAAAAAGAGTTAAAACATACTTAAGAATGTAAAAGGAAGGAGGGTCCTAGGTCTGTTTATAATATGGATCACATCAATGCGATACCCGGTATGACTCTCCTCAGAAGAGGTGATACACATATCCATATCTACCCTTCCCACCCCGTTAAGGTATTAGAGCGCGGATTGGTCTCGACCTCTATTGCATGCTATTACCCGCCCCATTCCTATCAGTCTCGGAGGAATTTAGGACTATTATTCCTATAAGAGAGAGGATTTTAGGCTGACTCTTAGGTTTTAAAGGTAAAAGGCTAAGGCAACATACAAAATACGTAGGACTGCATTTTGAAGGGGACATATAAACAATTAAAGGGCTCATATATACCTCCGCAGACAATGCATATAAATAGCATGACTTAAACACAATTAGGGTTTGAATTCTAAAACACTAAAGCAGGGTGTTTAAATTGTTTAAGAAGACCAAATTTATTACATAACTCATATAAGAAGTCTGAATCAGGTTTGTCTGCTGGTTGTAGCAGTTGCTAAATAAGGGCAAATTCAGTTTTATCATTATTATTACTTAAGGCTTGCCTAGGCGTAATAGTGAGGACCTAGGAGCATGATATCTATTACTGATTAGGAGTGCAGTAAAACAGTAAACAATTTTAAACGAGCGATCTTGATCCTATAGACATGCTTTCTAAACCGTATTAATTATTAGAGTAGGTTATTTAATCTGATTCAGAACAGATAAGTACGAGTCAAACTGATTTTTAACTAAACTGGTTTTTAAATCCTATAGACATGATCTCTATTATAACTGATTTAATTCCTACAGACATGGTATCTAAGTATTAAAGCTAACTTTTGGTCCTATAGGCATGATATCTAATTGAACATGAAGTGAAGCAGGCATGATTTATTTGATCAAAGCGAAATTCCTATAGGTATGATTTCTATTAAAATTGATTTTAATCCTATAGGCATGATCTCTATTAAAATTGATTTTAATCCTATAGGCATGATCTCTATTATTAAAGCCCTTTAGATCCTATAGACATGGTTCCTAATTGTAAAAGTAAGCATGCAGAATTTTATTAAAACCAAAGCAGATTCTATAGGCATGTTCTCTAACAGATCATATCGAAATACATCCTATAGACATGTTATCTACCATTCTAATGGCTAAAGCATGCATAATCACCATATCCCTTTTCACTAGCCAACCCCAATATTTATTACAAATTATTACAGACCAAATGATTGAATTACATCAGAAAAAAGTGCAAAATAAGAAGTTACAACCATAGGAAGCCTGATTCTGACTTCCTCTCTGAGTTATGGAATAAACCACCTCAAATGCCAATGTTGTTCAAAGCCTTTCTCATATCTAGGTGTGTCAAAGTTCCTTAAGGACCTCATGGTATCCCGGGCAGTGCTCACACCCAGATTTGCATAATCAGATAGAATGAGTGCAGTGTGGAAGGGTCAGCCCTTATGTGTCCAAGTTTAGAGGGAGCTCAGGGGTCCCAAAGGCAAGGCTCACACAAGAGGGGCAAAACCTAGGTTCTAAGAGTATAGTGAAAGTGCAGAACACACAGTTTGAAAAAGAGTTTGTTTAAAACTGGACTGGCAAGTCGATTTTTGAAAGTAATTAGTAATAGAAGTGTTTGAAATTAGTTGTAGTAGTAAGCTCAAAACTACACAGAATCAGTAGTCACACAAAGGGGTCAAGGGATTTTGGGAATACGCTTGTTTGCATATGACCACAGTAGGGGTCAGGTTTGGTCATGCACAACAATAGTTGATGCCGGCATGCCCACAAACTAGCCAGAGAACACAAACACATAGAGGGGATATGGGGGTTTGGGATTCATAAGTCAGCAAATATATAACAAGTGACTGACAGAGTACACACATAGGGAAGCATTAATTTAAAAGGGGAAGGGAACATATTGCAGCATGCTGCTAATGTAACTTGACTGCAGAAAACATAAGCAAAAGTAGACAAGAATGAAAGAAATTGGAACAATTAGAGAAACATGTTGTTGTTGGGGCTTTAAAAAATTAACTAGGACATACCAGTAGAGAACAAAGTGCAAAAGGTAAAGTAAGCAGGGTTTCACAGTCTAGCCTTGGCTTTCAGCCGGCTAGGCAAAGCAGTAGCACAAGTAGCAGTAGAGAAAGAGAGAGTTTTGAGTATAAGTACATGTTTTTGAACTCTAATTGTTCGTGTCTTTGAAAGAAGAGAGGGTGGGTATTTATAGTTTTGAAAACGAGTGAAGAATAAGGTAATAAGTAAAGTCTTAACACAAACATGTAAATAATCACAAATCAGAATCAATTAACGCAAGTGATTCCCTTTAATTAAGGAATCACTGCTTAACGGATACTAATAGTGGTTAATTAAGGAAAGAAAATCAATTTGAAACAGATTGATTATTGTCATATAAGGGCAGTAAAAGTATGAAATAAATAACTGAGTCTAAGTACAATATAGGCTTAATTTTGGGAAGGGGTTCGGCAAAGTAAACATCACAGTAATTAAAGGTGGGGAATCAATTAATTTAAACAAACGAGTAAAATTAGGGTTTATAAGAAAGCTTTTACAATCAATCGCAAGATCAAGATCTATCAAGGAAGAAACATGATTCTGCACTTCAATATATAAATAGAGTGAACAGAAACATCAGACATGCGAGACCAAACACATTGGCAAAAGAGATAACACAAACATACAGTAGTAGCAGAAATAAACTAGGATTCAGTAGTAAAGAGATCTACTCGTAGCACAGTAGTCAACAAGGTCAGGTAGTTACATAGAATCAAAAGTGAAGAAAGCATAGCAACAGGTAAAGAGAGTCAGAAACAAGTAGAGGTATCACAATAACAAGTGAGGAAAACCTTTTTAAGAAATTAGGGTATTAACAATAGTTGAGTTTTAAAAATGGTAAGAGCTCAGAATCAAATAAGTCAAACAAGGACAAAGAAAATCAGAAACAAAGAACTTAATCGAACAAATACACATTCAAACAAACAAGGACAATTTCAGAACTCGGATAAGACCAAAAGACCTAGGGTTTTAAACATGCTAAATCAAGTAGAAGGAAAGCATAAACAAGTTGTTTGAACATAGTAAAATCATAAAACAACACCAAACGTTAAAGAAGAGATATTTAAAAAGAAGTTAAGAGAAACCCTAATCGTTGAAAAATGAAGAGTCACTTTGAAAGAAAATCGGAGAACCTTTGAGAAAAACACTTAAGAAGTTTATAATATGCACAAATCTAAGATAGATCTAAAGAAAATTGAAAGATTCTAAAGGTTAGGGTTTCAGAGAACCTAGAAAAAGTGAGAAAGACTTTGAAAGTTACCGATCTAGCCGGAAAAGTCAAGGATCTGATTTGAATAACCATGGATGGCCAGAGAAAGGCCATGAATGGAAGTTGAGCAAGGAATGGACCAGATCTCTTTGAGATCTAGCCATGAAATCACACAAACGGGCCACCGGGAGATGCAAGAGGCCGGTATACATCTTAAACGGCCATAGGAGACCATGGATTAGGTGGGGATTGGGGTGGATTATGGTGGAATTAGGTGGCGGCGGCTAGGGTTCGTATGAGGCTACAGAGAGAATTGAGAGAAGAGGGATTCAAGGGCGGCGTTTGGTGAAAAATGAATTAGGGTAAGAGTCGTTTAGGTTTATTTTAGGAATGATGAACGATGGTCGTTGATATGAATGATCAACGGCCTGGATTAAACGGGTAGGTGGGGAATCTGGGTTTGGGTTGGTTGAAATTGGGTTGGGGTCGGGTTTAATTAGAATTGGGACGGGGAAATTGGGTTTGATTTGGGGTTCAATTTAGGCTAAAAATTAAATACAAATGGGTTGTTATTTAAATAGCCAATTTTCCCCCTTTTAAATTATAAAAAATAGTAAATAAATTTCTGGAAATAAATTGAAAGTACTAAAATGATTCACATCATCTAAATAATAATTTTAAAATATAGGGATTAATTTTATGAATATAAAGCACAATTAAATCTTAAAAAGGCTAATATTGTAATTATATGCAATTAGCTTTAAAAAATACTAAATAAAATTGTAAAAATATGTAAAAATTACATCAGATATGTTTTGGCATAAATATGAAAATACAATAGATAAATTACCAAAAATAATAATTTTGGAAATAATTATTAGGACTTTATGGATATAAAAAGGGAAATAAATCAATTAAAATCTTTTAAAAATTATGAAAAAATAATAAAACACTTGGATATGCTTATATATGCATATGTATGCTATTTTGAAGTTATTTTATATATTAAAAATATATAGGGAAAAATTGGGTATCAACAGATCTTATAACCGAGATCGAGAGCGCTAAGGAGCTCGAAGCTGAAGTTAGGGGGTTAGCTTACTCTGATGATAGCTATTTTTGAGAGCCTGAGGATCCGAAAGTGGAGAAGATCCCGAGGGCGAAGATGATGCTTCCAGAGATGACTAGGCCTTTTAGGATTTCATATATTTTGTGTTTCTTTCGAGGCTGTTTCGGCTTTTGTAAAGAATTTTCATCGGGGCATGTTGCCCTTGTAAATGACTTTTGATGTATATATAAAAAATTTCTTCCTTTTTACAAAGGTCAAAGCGCCTTACAAAATCACAAAGTTGTGCTCTAAGGTCCGAGGTTGAGACGGTAAGGACCAATAATAAGTAATGTCCTCGGTCGTTTCTGATCGATGGACCCCGAATGATCATTCAAACTTGAGCTGAGGTAGCCCTTAGGCTTAATATGTAGATGCAAAAATGAGAAGATTTGTTAGAACCCAAATCAAAGTAGCCTTTAGGCTTTATGATCGAGTGAGGACCTGCTCGAACTCGAAATAAGGTAGCCCTTAGGCTTTCTAGTATAGTGAGAGTGATCTCTCGAAGTCGAAATAAAAGTAGCCCTTAGGCCTTTGTGTTTTTGCTTTCTTTTGTGTCTTTTTTGAGGCTATTTTGGCCGTTGTAAATTTTATATTTGATCAATCTGGCCTTTGTAAAAGATCGTTATATATATATATATATATATAAGGCTTTCTACCCTTTTCAGCTCCCGAATTTTTCCCTTTGCTTTATCATTCATATTTACAAAGGCTGGAATGCCTTAGCATGAAATAATAAGGTTGTGTTCGAGGGTTCGAACAAAACCTTGCCCTTATTGACTTCTGGGTTAAGGCGTTATCGGGGTTCGATGTTACCGAAGTTTTCCCCCCGAAAATATCTTAAGTTTAAGATTCTGCCGAGGGTAGCCTTTACAACCGGTTATGAATGAATTTTTTCTTTTTTGAAGGCCTATTTTTGTTACGGATTTCGGACATCTCCGAACCGTGTTAAACTAACCGTAGCCTTTTAGTTCGGGTGTAGCCTAGTGAGCTTGTTTCCCCAAGTTATCCAGGATTGCCTAAGACAACAGTTCCAAGTTGGTATGGCCGTGGCCTTTAAAATTCGAGGGTTTCCTAAAAGGTCTTATGCCCTCGACGCTCAATAGTTCGATATGTTCGAGTTTTATTTTTCGGACGGCTGTCTCCGAGTGCGGGAGTGATTTTCCGAACTCTGGTTATGGTTGGCCCTTGATCTTGTTTCCATAATAGATCGAAAGTTTGGAATTGTAAAGTAGAAGAACTTTTTCTAAGACATAAGATAATTGCAAGGAAAAATACTCCTCTTTATTCTTGTGAAAAATGATTACACATGCATACATGTTTTGTGCCAGGGCTTGAGCAACCTATGTGGGCACGGTTCGTTCGATCGTTTGGACTTACAAATCTCACCTATCGAGACCTCGTTATTATGAAGTAATTTCCTCGCAACAAAGTTGACATCCAAGGTAAATGCCCCCCAGTATTCGAGGTTGATTGTAGAGGAACCTCGAATATTGTTAATGTTGTCTTTGACACCGATTCGTGATCGACCTTCAATTCTAAGTTAGCACGATCCACTGTTGCCTCATTAAAAACCTTGCCGAAAAAATCCAATTAGGACAAAAATGGTTCAAGGGAAAAAGAGTACAAGGCATGCTTTCAGACCTAAAGGCTTCGTGCCATTCCTTGTTTAACATGTAAGTGTTAGTCAAAAATAGAAAGAAATGAAATGGGGCCGTACCTCAGTAGTAATATCGTTTAAGATGAGTTACGTTCCAATTGTTCGGTAGTTATTCTCCGTCCATCGTTCTGAGCTTATAGGATCCTTTCCCTGTGATCTCAAGAATATGGTATGGCCCTTCCCAGTTCGGACCCAGTTTCCCTTTATTTGGATTTCGGGTGTTTAATGTGACCTTCCTCAGTACCAAGTCCCCGACATTAAAATATCGAAGGTTGGTCCTTCGATTGTAATACCTTTCGATTTGTTGCTTCTGGGCAGCCAATCGAACAAAGGCATCTTCACATTGTTCATCTAATAACTCCAGGCACGTATTCATGGCCACGTCATTCGATTCCTTTGTCGCATATCAAAATCTAATGCTCGGCTCCTCGACTTCGACCGGTATTAAAGCTTCAGTTCCATAAACCAAAAAGAATGGGGTGGCCCCGGTACTGGACTTCGAAGTTGTGCGATATGCCCAAAGGACTTCGGGCAAGATCTCTCTCCATTTTCCCTTGACGTCGGTCAACCTTTTCTTGAGGTTTTGGATTATGGTTTTGTTGGTTGATTCAGCTTTCCCATTCTCAAGGGTGATAAGGTGTTAATAAGATCCTTTTGATCTTGTGATCTTCGAGAAATTTGGTCACTTTACTGCCAATAAACTGTTTTTCGTTTTCACATGCAATTTCGGATGGTATTCCGAATAGACATATGATGTGGTCCGAAGTCGATGACTTCCTTCTCCCTAATCTTCTAGTATGCATGTGCTTCAACCCATTTAGAAAGTAGTCAATCATAAACAAAACAAATTGAGCCTTACCTGGCACCGATGGAAGAGGGTCGACGATGTCCGTCCCCCACTTCATGAACGACAGTGGCGATAGAACCGAATGCAACATCTCCCTGGGTTGATGGATCATCAGAGCATTTCTTTGACATTTATTACATTTTTGCACAAACTCCTTTGCATCTTTTTCCATATCAATCGAATAATAGCCGACTCTGATTACCTTTCGAACCAATGATTCGACGCCTGAGTTGTTCCTGCATGTGCCTTCATCGACTTCCCTCAAAACATATTCGGTATCTCCCGATCCCAGACATATTGCTAGAGGGCCATCGAACGTCCTCCTGAGTAAGGTTCCATCTTCAGGCAAGCTAAATTTGGCTGCCTTTGTGCGTAGGGCCCTCGATTCCTTTGGATCTGAGGGAAGTTTTTCGGTCTTCAAATATTCTATGTATTTATTGCTCCAATCCAAAGTCAAGCTGGTGGAGTTTATTTTGGTGTGACCTTCTTATACTACCGACCTTGTAAGCTGTACGACTGCCCCCGAGTTGAGCTCGTTGTCTCCGACCAACGACCATAAGTTTGCAAGGGCATCGGCTTCACTATTTTGATATCGGGCACGTGCTACAAAGTCCATTCTTTGAAATGATGCAATGCCACCTGTAGCTTGTCCAAGTACCTTTGCATCCGTTCATCGCTGACCTCGGACGTCCCATTTACTTGGTTTACCACCAGGAGGGAGTCATATTTAGCCTCGATCACCTCCGCCCCCAAGCCTCTGGCTAATTCGAGACCTGCAATCATAGCCTCATACTCGGCTTTATTGTTAATCAATTTTACAGTTCTAATAGATTGTCTAACTATATTGCCAATGGGAGGTTTAAGTACGATGCCAAGTCCGGACCCTTTTACGTTCGAGGCACCGTTCGTAAAGAAGGTCTAGATTCCCAAAGACGTTCCCGAGTTTACCAACAATTCTCTTTCGACTTCGGATATTAGGACCGATGTAAAGTTGGCTATGAAGTCCACCAATATTTGTCATTTAATGGCCGTTCGGGGTTGATATTCAATATCGTACCCACTGATTTCGACGACCCATTTGGCTAATCGTCTGGAGAGTTCGGGTTTATGCATTATGTATCGTAAAGGGTAGGTTGTCACAACATATATAAGATGGCACTGGAGATACGGTTTCAGTTTCCTATAGGCACTTAGCAAGGCAAGTGCCAATTTTTTCTAGGTGAGGATACCTAGTTTCGACATCACCTAAGGTCCTACTGACATAATAAATCAAAAATTGCGTATCTTATTCTTCTCGGACCAGGACTCCGCTTATCGCTATTTTCGATACAGCTAGGTACAAGTACATTCGTTCATCCGCCCCGGGCGTATGAAGCAATGGTAGGCTCGACAAGTACCGCTTAAGTTCCTCTTAGGCTCGTTGACATTCTGGGGTCCATGTGAAGTTTTTTTCTTTTTCAGCAATGAGAAAAATCGATGACTTTTATCGGACGACCTTGAGATTAATCTCCCCAAGGCTGCAATGACCCGGTTAGCCTTTGTACAACCTTTACATTATCCACTGTCGTGATATCCTCGATATCTTTGATCTTATCGGGGTTGATCTAGATCCACTGACTCAATACCATGAATCCGAGAAATTTGCCAGACTCGACCCTGGATGCACATTTTTCTGGATTTAGCTTCATGTTGTACTTCTTCAATATACTGAAGGTTTCCTGCAAATGCTTTAAATGGTCCTCTGCTCGCAGGGACTTAACTAGCATATCATCAATATAAACTTCCATGATTTTTCCTATTTGTTCTTCGAACATTTGGTTTACTAGTCGTTGGTATGTGGCACCAGCATTTTTTAATCTGAATGGCATTACGTTATAGCAGTATGTGCCATGTTTAGTGATGAAAGAGGTTTTTTCTTGGTCTCCTGGGTTTATGTGTATTTGGTTGTACCCGGAATAGGCATTGAGAAAACTTAGAGTCTTGTGGTCGACCATAGCGTCGATCATGCGATCGATGTTGGGCAAAGGGAAAGAATCGTTGAGGCATGCTTTATTCAGGTCTTTATAATCTACACATATTCTAAGTTTGTTACCTTTCTTAGGAACCACGACTACGTTTGCTAACCACTCTGGGTATTTGACCTCCCGGGTGGATCCTATTTTAAGAAGCTTAGTTACCTCATCCTTGATGAAGGCATGTTTGATCTCGGACTGGGGTCTCCTTTTTTGTTTTACCGGGCAGAACTTTAGGTGCAAACTTAGTTTATGAGTAGTGATCTCCGGTGGGATCCCTATCATATCGAGATGGGACCAAGCAAAATAATCCATATTAGCTATAAGAAATTGACTGAGTTTTTTCCTGAGCTCAGGAGTTAAACCCGTGCCCAGGTATACCTTCCGATCGGGAAGATATTCGATCAGCATGACCTGCTCCAGTTCTGTGACCGTTGAATTTGTAGCGTCGTAATCATCGGGGGTGATAAAAGATTGAGGAACCCCAAAGTCATCATCTTCTTCAGTCCCTTGCTTGTCCGACTGGGTCGAAGCTAGCACCGATAATTGCTATTTGGCTCCTTATTTTGCTTCCGAATTTGAGTCCTTTGTCGATGAAAGTGTTGATATTGGAATTATTTCATCGACTGCAAACATCTCTTTCGCGGCGGGTTGTTTTCCGTAAACCGTCTTTATCCCCTCTAGTGTTGGAAATTTTAATACCTGGTAAAGGGTCGAAGGCACAACCCTCGTGTTATGGATCCATGGTCTCCCGAATAGGGTGTTGTATCACATATCCCCTTCGATTACATAAAAGTTAGTTTCTTAGATGGTACCGGCAACGTTCACCGGCAACGTTATTTCTCCCTTAGTTGTTTTGCAAGCCATGTTGAATCCATTTAGTACTTGGGTTGTTGGTACGATCTGGTGTTGCAGGCCGAGTTGTTCTACGACCCTCGATTGTATGATGTTGGCCAAGCTACCTGGATCAATTAACACACGTTTAACTCTAGTTTTATTCATAAGTACATAGATTACCATTGTGTCATTATGAGGTTGCATGATTCCTTTCGCGTCCTTGTCGTTGAAAGATAGAGTCCCTTCTGGTAAGTATTCCGGTGTCCGTTTTTCTCTTGTGATTGACACCTCGGTACATTTCATCATCGGACCTTGGGGAATATCGACCCCCCTGATGGTCATATGTATGATGTGCTGGGGTTCGTATTGTCTGTTTTGCTTGTTGGAATCTTTGTTTCTGAAATGGTTCTTAGCTCAGTCACTCAAAAATTCTCGAAGATGATCGTCGTTGAACAAACGGGCTACTTCTTCCCTTAGCTTCCTATAATCCTCCGTCTTGTGGCCATATGTGCCACGATATTTGCATATTTGGTTGGGATCCCTTTGTACTGGATTAGTTCGCAAAGGTCGAGGCCATTTGGTATCTTTGATGTGTCCAATGGTCGATACGATGGTAGCATCTACATTAAAGTTGTATTCCAACAATCGCGGTGCTTCTTTGGGACCAATAGATCTATTGAAGCCGCTTTTATTCATAAGTCCCCGTGAACTTTGACCTTGATCATTTCTCCGGTCATTCCATGCAGAATTTCGTCCAGACCCGCTGCCTCTATGGTCTCCATTATACGGTTGATATCGATCTCTATTCGACCTTGGTTCTCGGTTTATATCCCTCTTGATTCTATCTACAGGTCTGATAGGATAAATGAACCCCGAAGGAGCCCCCAGTTGATCATCCTCGACCCTGATATTCGACGAGTATCAATTGTGCACATTGGCCCAAGTGACGACTGGGTATTTGATCAAATTCTGTTTCAACTGCTATGAAGCCACTAAGCTTCAAATGTTGAGACCTTGAGTGAAAGCTTGAACAGCCCAATCTTCAGTGACCGGTGGCAAATCCATTCGTTCTATTTGGAATCGGGATACGAATTCTCTGAGCATCTCGTTGTCCTTCTGCCTTACCTTGAAAAGATCTGAATTTCTTATTACAACCTTAACCTAATCGTCGGTGACCAGTGGAAAATCCACTCATTCCATTTGGAATCGAGATACGAATTCTCTGGGCATCTCGTTGTCCTTCTGCCTTACCTTGAAAAGGTCTGACTTTCTTTTTGGGACCTTAATAGCCCCGACGTGAGCCTTTACGGAATAATCTACAAGCATAGCAAATGAGTCAATAGAATTAGGTGGTAAATTATGATACCATATCATAGCACCCTTCGGTAGGGTCTCCCCGAATTTTTTCAGCAAGACGGATTCGATCTCGTCATCTTCTAAGTCATTTCCTTTGATAGCACACGCGTAGGAGGTGATGTATTTGTTTGGATCAGTCATGCCGTTATATTTAGGAATCTCGGGCATACGGAACTTCTTGGGGATTGGCTTCGGAGCCGAACTTAGGGAGAAATATTTTTGTACAAACTTTTTGGAAACTAGTCCTTTTAATATTAGTGGTGCCCCCGAGATTTGGTTGACCTCGGAGTTATAGGTTTCCACCTTCTTATCGTTTTCCTCGATCTTCTTTTCCCTTGTCTCGATTCACTTCGTCAGTTATTAGAGCATATTAATGATAGCGTGGTTGGTCTCCGATTCCTTCTCACTCGATTTCCTCAAAACCGATTCGACCCTGTGTACAACTTCCTCGGATGGCTCGAGTTCGATCCTGCTCGGTGTGTGGTTTTGATTTTAGAGCTGGGCTATTGCTGCCTGTTGAGCCTACAACATTTCGAAGATCACCCGCATGCTAATCCCGCCATCTTCACCGCCATTTGTGCTCTGAGTAGCTGATCGGGCACCCCCGTGAATTCTGCTTTTAGGATCGACGGCCAAATTTCCATTGATGGCTACATGTGAAGTGACGTTGATTAGATCTACAGCTGGAATTCCATCGAGGCTAGCAGGGGGTACAACATTTCCTAGTGCAATGTTCTCATTTTCACTGTGGTGGATGAGATCATTATCAATGTGTTGAGGTGCTGACTGAGAGTTTGACATTTTTTTATCCTGTAATCAAAGATACTTCAAAGAACAAGTGTAAAATAGTGTGTGTTATGAAAGTTTGTACCAGGCAACCACTATTATCCTTAGCCCCATGGTGGGCGCCAAAATGTTTTTCCTAAAAACAGATAACAATTAAATTTATATGTGGTTTTAAGGACACGTGACTTTACTTGGCACAAACTAAGAAAAAACGCAAATTGATATTGAAATTGATAGTAAAAGAACAAATGCAAACCAAACGAATCAAATAGCTTTGGCCCTCGAATTCGATCACCCTTGAACCAAGTGAAGATTCAGTTGATACAAGAACAAAGTAACAAGATAATAAAAACTAGAGAAAGATAATATATTGCTTTATGTAACGTGAATGTGATGCTTTACAAATGATTAGACCCCCTTTATATAGTAGAGGAGTCCTACCCTTAATACAATCCTAAATACAGTAAGAAATCTCATGATTAGCTGATTAATCGGCCTCTTCTTGATACGTGCCGAGATCTCTTCCATGATCCTTGCCTGATTACGGATATCTTGGCTTTCCGTTATTTGGCTCGGCATGCTTTCCTCTATTTCTCAATCTCTATATCGCTCGGTCTCGATCTTGGCTGATCTTGATCTCGATCTCGATCGGTCCCTGAGTCACAAGCTTGGCAATCTAACTTCGTGTCATGGTCCGGTATGACATAGGGTCGAACCTTGACCTGCCATGCCCCAGTCTTGGTTAATCATACAAAAAGAGCAAGCCCGATTTTGACCGTATATAGCAACCTAACCAAGACATGATTATTTAAAAAAAATAAACACCGTCCTCTTACAGACTGTAGGGTTAACTTGTCAACTCCTCTGTTTGATGGTCCCAATTATTTTAATATTCATTTGAACTTTATTTCACTCTGGGTTTTGTAATTTATTTAGCAAAATTTATTGGATTGGGTTATTAATAGACTCTCTTTTTTCTTTTTTATCTTAACCATTAATTCCACTCTTATTATTAAGGAATAATGGAATAATTTCTTTATGTTTATAGAGAAAGGGAACATAGTTCATATGAATAAAGTAAGTTTGGTTTTGGCTTCTAATAGTAGTCTTTCAATTTTTTCCGTTCTACTATTAAGTTCTTTCACGATTACCTTCTCTCTCTCTCATAGGTTTAATCATTATGTGGAATTACATGCTTGACCCAAAATATAGATCTTGGTTCAACCAATTAGATTTAAATAAAGAAGAGTCAATTTTAGCTAATAATAGTATCCAAAAGACAAGGTTATCCATTTTATGACAGATAATATGTATATTGGCCGAATGTAATGAATGTGAGCACTAATAATAATATTCAATAATCCAAAACGATGGAAGATAGCATTAAATAGTAATAAGTAGCAATGAATGTCATTTAAGTAAATAAAAATGTGTGAGTCACCCGAACAGGGGTGGGATATGTGGATATTCTTTCTGACAATGAAGAATGATTGATGAGCCTTAGAACATTCAAGTTGTTCGTGGATCAAGTGGATAAGCTAGACAAGAATCCTCATGTCCCCTATCATTGTGTCTCTTTCTATTATAGGGAATATATTCCTAGAAACCCTTATAGTACATGTGCAGAGAATATCCACTAGAATATTCTTTTTAGTGTCCTATCTTAAAACTAGCCGTTATAACTCTGTCTAGGATGCTCGACCTCGACCTTAATCTATGACGACTTCTCGACTTTGATCCTTCACTACAAGAAAAACTCGAATTACATGTGAATTTTACCTGAGATTTTTTTTTCCGCAGATAATTGCTGCGAATTTTCATGCAATTTTGGAATATTTACCTGCAGACACGATTTCCCCAGGTAAATCCGCAAGTAAATTTGGCGCCATTTAGCGCCAATATATTTCCTAGGGATTTATTTAGGAAAATAATTCCCAAGTATCATTTTCGTAAGTAATTGCGTAGGTAAATAATAATAAAAAATGAAAATTTTATTTCCTTTATGAATTTGTAAAACATTTCCCAGGTAACAGTACTTGCGAATTTAGTTAGAGATTATTTTCCGGGAATTTACTTGAGGATATTGTTACTTAGGGAATTACCTGAGGATTTTGTTATTACGATATTAGCTGGGGATTATTTCTTGGCGATTTACTTGGGGATTTTATTACCTAGGGAATTACCTAAGAATTTTGTTTCTACGATTTTAGTTGGGGATTAGTTCTTGGGAATTTACCTGGGGATGTGATTACCTAGGGAATCATCTGGGGATTTTGTTGATGCGATATTAATTTAAAATTATTTCTTGAGAATTTACCTAGAGATTTTATTACCTAGGGAATTACATAGAAAATTCATTGCTTCAATTTAGCTGAAGGTTATTTTTTAGGGATTTACTTGAAACTCTTATTACATAGAAAATTACTTGAAAATTTTGTTGTTGCAATTTTAGCTTGGGATTATTTCTTGAAAATTTACCTGGGAAGTTTATTATCTGAAGTTTTATTGTTGCATGTCTAGATGAAAAGATATGTTCTTGGAAATTTAGTTGGGCATATGTCTCGATTGCGAATTTCCAAAAATTATATGTTTTTGAAAATTACAAAAATTAATATAAATTACAAAAATTATATCTCCTACATATATTATCTTTTCACATTTATTTAACATGATGAAACTAAATTATAGTATTTAAGCAATATTGGTTTGTATATTTTAGTATTAAAAATTAATTAGTTATCAAGTGATTTTATGATTTTACCTGCAAACATCATCTCTTAATTAACTTAACGTTATTGAAGTAATTTAATCTTGTATATATTGTTAGAATTAGCGTGACAATTTTTTCTAATTACGTAATCATATATAATGTGTTTATTTCTTGTTAGTTTATGTATTTTTTATATAAGAAAATTTTTTAATGTGCTATTCCACTATATATAAATAAAAATTTTGGAAAAATAACAAACAATATTTTTAATTAAAAGTAATATACTCGTAATTTAGTTCACTTACTTTTACTTGAAAAGAGCTTTCATTTACTTTTTGGTATCCTCATTTAATATAACCTTCTTAAAAAATAAAAATAAAAATAAGAGAAAAATAATAGTACTCCTAGTAAATAAGAAAACTAAAGTGTTTTTTTTTCTAAAGTTAAGGTGTTTGACGAATTTTCTCTCTCTAGACTAGGGCTAACGACGCAAGTTAAGTAAATCTACGCCGACGGCGGCGGCCATGGCTAGAGGGCGAGGAAGACCGAAGAAACAACCAATTGTTACAGTAGGGAGCTCGGTAAGTGCTAGAGTAATTGCTGAAACCTTAGAAAATGGAGGAGAACAGAGAATCTCAACCCCAGTAGCAACACATTTTTCGGCACTTTCACCACTAGCATCGACGGTGAAATTGAACCCTGGGATTAAGCAATTAAACCTCAGCGGTGACTTGAAGACGCAACTGACTGGAAATGGCAAACCACAAGGAGGTATAAGCAGTAATAACTCAACAACGTAGAATGCTGAAGCAACACCGAATATATAGGACCCAACGCCCAATTGGACTGGGTTATTCAATCGTAATCGTGCTGCAACTAATGGTATGTCTCTTGATTACATTCCTCCGGAATTAGTTGAAGGATCAGTAATTTTTAAGCTTGACAAAGGAGAAATAGAAAAGGAGATTGACAAATGGAAGTCTGCGCTAATAGTATATGTAGTGGGAGATATACCTGGGTATAACTTCATGAGCAAATATGCGTGCCAAAACTGGAATATTGTACCGGAGCCTGAAATCCACTATCATAACTAGGGATATTATGTTGTTAAATTCAAAAACATAACAGATATGAATGAAATATTATATGCAGGACCCTATAGCATTAACAACAAACCTATGATCTTAAAACAATGGACTCCAGACTTCGATTTCAATGCAGAGCTCCTCACAGAACTGCCTCTATGGGTTAAATTCCCAAATTTGCCCATGAGCTATTGGAGCAGGGACTCATTGAGTAGGATATCCAGTGCTATTTGCGTTCCTAAATATGCTGATGAGTGTACAGCAAAACATACTAGAATATCATTTGCTCGAATGCTCATTGAAGTTAATGTCACCAAGGCCTTGCCATCTGAAGTAACAGTGATGAATCCTTCAGGGAAAACATTTCAGCAGGGAGTGATATTTGAATGAAAACCTGAATACTATGAACAATGTCTAATGATTGGTCACAATTGTGATAAGCAAAGAAGGGACAACTTGAAGACAGAGGACCATAAGCAAACTAGACCAATTGAGAGGAAGAAAAGACCTCAAAAATTGGTTTCAACTTGGGTCCCAAAGGTAGATACTCACAAGTCAGTTGCCTTTACTGGTGATTAGCAGGGCACTAGCTACGCAGTGGATACCTGTAACGACCCGACCGGTCCTTTTGAGATTTTTTACTCTGCTCGCCAGTTCTCGGGCATGACTTGCCCCGTGTAATGTGTTATGACTTATGCAAATTATTGGTTTTGGTTTTCAGGGCAATCAGAATGAATTTGGAAGAGCAGTTCTCAGTTTGAAGCTTAAAATTTGAAAGGTTTGACCAACTTTTGACTTGTTAGTATATGATCTCGGATTTGAATTTTTATGATTTGGTTAGCTCCGTTAGGTGATTTGGGACGTGAGAGCGTGATTAGAATGTATTTTGGAGGTCCGTGGAAGGTTTAGGCTTGAATTGGTAAAATTGGAATTTTGACGTATTCCGGTTGATATGTGAGATTTTGATATAGGGGTCGAAATGAAATTCTGGAAGTTGGAGTAGGTACGTTGTGTCATTTGTGACGTATGTACAAAATTTTAGGTCATTCAGACGGGGTTTGATAGACATTTTGATCGAAAGCAAAATTTGAAA
This sequence comes from Nicotiana tabacum, assembly GCF_000715075.1. Lineage (NCBI taxonomy): Eukaryota > Viridiplantae > Streptophyta > Magnoliopsida > Solanales > Solanaceae > Nicotiana > Nicotiana tabacum. The sequence continues at coordinate 183,198,016 of NC_134085.1, forward strand.
GTTTTTGGAACTCTTAGGCTTGAATTAGATGATGATTTAATGTTTTGATGTTGTTTCGGGTGTTCCGAAAGTTGGAATACATTTGAATGGTGATATGCGACTTGTTTGTATTTTTGGTTGAGGTCCCGTGGGCCTCGGAATGATTTCGGATAGTTTTCGGGAAGGTTGAACTTGAGAAATTGCAGTTGATATTGTTGCTTATGTCATATCCGCACTTGCGGATTGGGGACCGTAGGTGCGAGCTCCGCATGAGCGGAAGAGAGGCGCAGGTGTGTGAAGGATCGCAGGTGCGGCTTGGTAACAACATCTATGATACCGCAGGAGCGGTGAGGCGACCGCAGATGCGAGGCCTGGTGAGATAAGTGAAATCCGCTGAAGCGGAAGCGCAGGTGCGCTTATGGGATCGCAGGTGCGAAAGTGCTGGGCAGAATGTATAAAAAGGTCCCTTCGCGATTTTCAGTCATTTGTTCATCATTTTAGTGCGATTTTGGAGGTCCAAGTTGTGATTTCAAGAGGGAATCAAGTGTTGATAGAGAGGTAAGCTACTTAGACTTTGTATCTTGTGTTTATGGTGATTATTTTATTGTTTAACCATGAAAATAGTGGGAAAAATTAGAGAAAGAGTTGTGGAAATTAGAGCTTGAAATTGGAGAGTTAAATTGCAGATTTGAGGGGCCATTTGAGGTCCAATTTTGATGATCTTGATATGTATAGACTCGTGAGAGGATGAGGATTCTATTGATGTGATTTTTATCGGATTTTTAGGCATGGGCCCGGGGGTCGGGTTGGACCAATTTCGGGATTTTGAGTTTAATTTGATTATTTTTACGTAGGCTTTGTCCCTTTGGCATGTATTGATGTATGATTCTGATTTTGGATAGATTCGGGGCGATTTGAGGCCGAATAGAGAGGCAAGGGCATCGCAGCGTAGATTTTCGTCTGGTTTGAGGTAAGTAATGATTGTAAATGCTGTCCTGAGGGTATGAAACCTCGGATTTCATATCGTCGTGCTACTTTGAGGTGACGCACATGCTAGATGACGAGTGCGGAGTTGTGCACCGTTGGGGATTGTGACTTGGTCCGTCCCGTACAACTGTTAAGTCACGTATTTGATTTGAAATCTTATGATATTCCATATTTTAGAGATCGATATAATTACGTTGAACTGTATGCCATGTTTGGGGGCTTTTGCTGACCTGTTGAGACCCTTAGGGGCATTTTTACTATTTTTCCTCACTCTATTTATTTTGAAAGCATATCCTCAATCATGTTTTACCTATTTATTATTTAAATATAGGTTTATCACTTTAACTTTTAAAATGTGAAAAATATTTGGGTTGAGTTCCCTGTTTTATCGATAGACCGAGGGTCTGATTATGAGGTTGATGACTGAGATGGACCGAAGGACTGATTGTGAGGTTGATGGCTGAGATAGACCAAGGGTCTGATTGTGAGGTTAATGACTGAGAGAGGCCGAGGGCCTGGTTGTGAGGATTATATATTTATGGATCGGGCTGCACGCCGCAACAATATATTATATATATTTGTGTGTGTGTGTGTGAGAGAGAGAGAGAGAGAGAGTATATGGATCGTGCTGCAGCGAGCGCTTGGGTTGTAGGAGCCCCTCCAGAGTCTGCACACCCCTAGTGAGCGCAGTCGACTATATATATGGATCGGGCTGCACGTTGCAGCGATATACGGATCGGGCTGTACGTCGTAGCTGGTTACTATATGCTACCTATTGAGTGTGAGTGCTAAGTGTGAGTGCTGATTTGTAAGAGTGGAGTCATGAGTGACTGAGAGGCTTGCCCAAGGGGCTTTATATATATACATATATACGAGTGATGCTTTTCCCGGCCAGTTTATGGACTTACTGTTTTTACTCCTCCTTAAAGTGAGTTTCTATAGAATATGTGGATTTGATAAATGCTTTCACTCATCTTTAGACTGAGACTCTATTGAAAATGTTGAACTAATGCATTAAACAACTTTCATGTAAACTAAAGTTTTTAAGTTATGAAATCGTTATGAATTTCTGTTATGCCGAGAGGCTGTATACGAACTATGTTTTTTTCCGAGGGGCCGATTATGATTTTTCATCACTTTTACTATATATATACACTTTATTAAACCTCTATTGAAAAGGTTAGAAAGATGTTTCCAAAAAATTTTACTGAAGTTGGGAGTTTAACGAAATGATTTAAACGGTATCCTGTTTTGGGAACATGCTGTAATCACTATGGTGTTATGACGTGGTTTACGTGATTTATTACTGCTTAGACTATATTTACTTTTATACTGGATTGGAGTAGTCACATTACTCCCTGCACCTCGTGTGTAGATTCAGGTATTTCGGAACCCGGTAGCGGGTGTTGATTGCTCATAGGCAGAGTCATCAAAGTTTAGCAAGGTAGCTGCCCGGCATTCGCAATACAGCTTTTCTCCCTCTTGCTTTCATTAGACTGTATTCTGTACATTTTTCTAATTTTTCGTTGTATTCCGACCTTAGTAGATGCTCGTGACTTGTGACACTCCGATGTCGGGCTTTATATTATTTCTGCACTGTTCATGTAGACTTACATTATGAAACATTTGTGTAATTAAAGGTTTAAAAATTATTCTTAATGATTAAGGGTTAATTTGGGTGTTGTATCGGCTGGCCTTGTCTTCACAAAAGGCGCCATCATGACCGGGTCTGAGTTTAGGGTCGTAACAAGTTGGTATCAGAGCCTAGGTTACATAGGTCTCGCGAGTCATGAGCAGGTTTAGTAGAGTCTTGAAGATCGGTACAGAGACGTCTGTACTTATCCTTGGGAGGCTACAACGTGTTTTTGGATTTGTATGTCCGATAGTGTCCCTATTAGTGAGAGTGATAACTGGATAGCTATGTGATGAGTATGATGTGACTACGAGATATGTGCATATGATTTGAACGAGAGAAAAAGGGTCAGCTTGGGGGTAGTAAGAATTATCCGGTACTTGATTTCCATCGTGACTTGATGTATGGCCCGAGTTGTAGGCGGGTTGAAGGACCTTTTCATGTTGCCTAGTTGAGGAGTGAAGTAAATAGCACGTTGTGATATGAGTTCAGACTTAGAAGACTATTTGACTGTGTAATGTTTATGCCGGTGGAAGGGCATGAAGAGATACTAGATTGAGGCGAAGCAGGTAGGTTATCTCTTGCGGATTGTTCTGAAGCTTGCGTGATCCTTGTGTCGTTTATTGGAAGATATCTGTTACCAGCGAAAGATATGTGTTACAATTTGAATGTGGATTGCTTAAAAGGGTGGGCTTGACTGCTACAAGGGCGAATGCGAGATTCGCAGAAGATTTGAGGTACTAGATGGTCTGTGTTTCATGAGCTTATGAAGGATTGAGGTTAATCTCACCATGGTATTACGGCAGTAATAGAGTATACGCATTATGAGTTATTGTGTGTGTGTGTTTTGATCTATGGCTTCGAGCCAAGTGGGGGAGCCTACTATTGATTAGTTGATTTCACGGTTATGTGCTATGTTGGTTCCAGTTCGAGGCGTACAGGTGAATCATTTATGGCTTACGGAGATTGAGACCGAGGATGGCTCAAGTAAAGGAAAATTTTGACAAAGGTTATATTATGCTTTATAGGTGTATGAGAATCACGGAATGTCTTGAGTGGTTACCGGTAAAAGATGTGCGGTGCATAGAGCAGTATGTTGCGTAGTTGCATTAAGGTGAGGTTACATTTTATGGTGTTGAAATGTTATCGGCCTAATTGCGGTTTGAGTAGAGTGGATGACTCTCGAGAATGGTTCTAATGGGTTCAAGATGTTACATATAATAATTGGAGATTTTCAAGTTGTATATTAGCTAGATCTGAGGTTTGCATTGGAGGGTGTCAAGACTCGCGGTATTTCTATATTATTCTGGATTCTACATTTCAGTGTCAGAAAAGTAAGATGAACAACTTGAAATTCACATAAAGTCTTCAGTTGTGGTACTTTTGAGTTGCTTAAGAGAGCATTCATCGTCTTATGAGCCTTAGGGCAGTGTGGTTTATGCTAGGGTCTCGTGTGGTGAGTCTGGGTTGAGGAATTGTGGTGTTATAGCAAGAAAAAGTATCAAGTCGAAGGTAAATCAGAAGGAACCTAGATAGATGGGATAGCTTGGTAGTAGGCCGGATTGGCATGGTAAGAATATGATTAGTTCTTTGGGGTGCTTGTGAGGTAATGAGTTTCTACAGGTGTTTCATGGCAATGTTTTTAGGTTTTTGATGGCTTGCGTAGCTTGATTGAGTTAGAAGGAGTTAGTTCTGACGGTTTGGTCTTGCGCAAATGGAATTCGGAGTGTTCTTGATAGTTTCTACCATGGTTAGAGATGTATATTTCCTACTGGCATGAGGAGCATGAGATGTATAATGATCTTCTCCTAGATGAGATCAAATGGAAAAGTTCTTAGCTGGTTGAGTATGTAGTTGCTCGTAGCTCGGAGTGGATTGCGAAGTTCTCATAATTATCATTGGATGGTATGGTAGATGCGATATGTTGTGTTGGGTTGAGATTTGCATGTGTAAGGTCACGGTACAGTTTTGAAAGGAAGGTAATAAATTCTTAGGTAGCATGGATAGCTTCAGATGACTAGATAAATTAGATCACTGATTGGTGTGGCTTGATGAGGGTATACATTTCTGAAAGGGCGATGTGTTTGAGTTATGGATGCTTTGTTATTATTGTGGCACTATCTTGTCTAATCGACTGATGATATTCGAGTTTGCTTGGTGACACAGAAGAATTATAGGTGTACCTCTCGTGGGATGATTGAGTATTAGAGGTGTGTTGTATATTCGAGCGGCTAAATTGGGATCAGATATGGTAATTTGTGTGCTTTATGGATTTGGAGACTGGGAGTTCTCATGAACATGTTATTTCGTGGTTGTGGACTGTGAAGGATATGGGTAAGATAGTCAGATGATAGTATGTGCTATGATTCAGTTATTGTGAACCTTCGGGGGGTTATTTATCTGTTGTGGGTTACCAGAGTTGATGTGTGGTTCATTGGTGGGGCCAACAGGGATGTGTGTTCTGCATCGGTTCGGAATTATTGACTCTGAACTGTTATTGTTGAGAGATGTGTCATTCGATTGTTGTTGAGCTTATCTGTGTTCTAGAACGATCTATGAGTTACACTTTTGTGTTACGAGTAGTTGTGATTTGTTGGTTATATGCGCATATGGTGCGATTCAATTTGAGCTTTATAGCGGAATTTGAGCTAGACCGGTAATTGGGCGTTGCATGATTTGTTGCGCATTAGGTATGTTCTTTCGGACTGATATGGCATTGTGTCATTTGCTTCTCCATGGTTATGGTGATTCACTTTTGGGTGCTAGGAATCAAATTGCACGTGGTTATTGATTTTGAGCATAGTGATTTGAGGCGATTTAGGTGGATCAGTATTTGATATGATCGCGCATTGCAACGAGGTTATGTGGAGGTATGATCCTTTGGGTTAGATTCGTGTGTTCTGTTTCTACGATGTGTGACGAGTTCTCAGCATTGTGTTATGGTGGCACTGTCGAGCTTGCGGTACAGCTCTCTCATTTGAGTCACTCTCATGATTTGAGTATGTTCGAGTTGTTGCTTATTGGTGCGCGGATTACACGAGTTGTAGTTTTAGATGATATTGAGGTGTCATGTCACCAGTGTAGTTGTGCTGGATTAGATGAGATCATTGGGGATCTAGAATGAATACAAACGGATTCGGTTTTAGCTTGTTGGAAGGATAATATCGATGTTCGGTTTAGAAATTTGCTACGGTCCTCGCCAAAGTGAAAGTGGCTTCATAAATGGTTGATCCGAGGAATGGTATGACTTTCTGCGTGTTTCATTCATCATTGGCAATATACGAAAAGTGTTAGAATGAGGCTTTGTTCGATAAGAGGTTTATTATCGGTATTCAGCCGTTTTGGGCAATTACTGTGACTAGAAGATACCGCTACAAGTATCTGAGTTATGAGGTATACCATGTAATCATATCTTGGGTACAGATATGGTTGTTACAGCTTGTTCGTACTTATTCAGAGTATAGGTGTGAGGTTCTGACCATATAGATGATTTCGGAAGTGGAACTTTGGTTCTAAAGCTTATGGTCTAGGATGGATTGTGGAATTTCAGTTGCATTATGTTATCAGACCTATATGAGATAGGGTGACGTGGGATCACCCCCGAGTATCTGCATGGTGAGGTTATTCAGCGATTTGATGGTTTTCGGAACAACTCTGGCACATTCGAGGACGAATGTATGTTTAAGTGGAGGAGGATGTAACGACTCGACCGGTCGTTTTGAGCTTTTGCACTCTACTCGCTAGTTCTCGGACATGACTTGCCCCGTGTAATGTGTTATGACTTATGTAAATCGTTGGTTTTGGTTTTCAGGGCAATCAGAATGAATTTGGAAGAGCAGTTCTCAGTTTGAAGCTTAAAATTTGAAAGGTTTAACCAACTTTTGACTTGTTAGTATATGATCTCGGATTTGAATTTTTATGATTTGGTTAGCTCCGTTAGGTGATTTGGGACTTGGGAGCGTGATCGGAACGTGTTTTGGAGGTCTGTGGAAGGTTTAGGCTTGAATTGGCGAAATTAAAATTTTGGCGTTTTCCGGTTGATATGTGAGATTTTGATATAGGGGTCGAAATGAAATTCCGAAAGTTGGAGTAGGTCAGTTGAGTCATGTTGGACCAATTTCAGGATTTTGAGTTTAATTTGATTATTTTCGTGTGGGCTTTGTCCCTATGGCATGTATTGGTGATATGATTTTGATTTTGGATAGATTCGGGGCGATTTGAGGCAGAGTCGAGAGGCAAGGGCATCGCGACGTAGATTTTCATCCGGTTTGAGGTAAGTACTGATTGTAAATGTTGTCCTAAGGGTATCAAACCCCGAATTTTACATCGTTGTGCTACTTTGAGATGACGCACACGCTAGATGACGAGCGTGGATTCGTGCACCGTTGGAGATTGTGACTTGGTCCGTCCCATACAATTGTTAAGTCATGTATTTGATTTGAAATCTTATGATATTCCATATTTTAGAGATTGATATTATTACGTTGAATTGTATGCCATGTTTGGGGCCTTGTGCCGACCTGTTGGGACCTTAGGGGAATTTTCACTATTTTTCCTCACTCTATTTGTTTTGAAAGCATATCCTCAGTTATATTTTACCTGTTAATTATTTAAATCTGGTTTTATCACTTTACTTCTTAAAATGTGAAAACTGTTTGGGCTGAGTTCCCTGTTTTACTAATAGACCGAGGACCTGATTGTGAGGTTGAGACTGAGATGGACCGAGGGTCTGATTGTGAGGTTGATGGCTAAGATAGACCAAGGGTCTGATTTTTTTGTTAATGACTGAGAGAGGCCGAGGGCCTGGTTGTGAGGATTATATATTTATGGATCGAGCTGCACGCCGCAACAATATATATATATATATATATATATATATATATATGGATCGGGCTTCACGCTGCAACGATATGTTGGATCGGGCTGCACGCCGTAGGGATGTAGCGCTTGGGTTGTAGGAGCCCCTCCAGAGTCTACACACCCTCAGTGAGCGCAATCGACTATATATATGGATCGGGCTGCATGCCGCAACAATATATGGATCGGGTTGTACAGCTTAGCGGTTACTATATGGTACCTATTGAGTGTGAGCGCTGATTGGTAAGAGTGGAGTCATGAGTGACTGAGAATTGCCCGAGGGGCTTTATATATATACATGTACATGAGTGATGTTTTGCCTGAGGGGCCAGTTTATGGACTTACTGTTTTTACTCCTTCTTAAAGTGAGTTTCTATTGAATATGTGGATTTGATTAATGCTTTCACTCATCTTTAGACCGAGCCTCTATTGAAAATATTGAACTAATGCTTTAAACAACTTTCATTTAAACTGAAGTTTTTAAGTTATGAAATAGTTATGACTTTCTGTTATGCCGAGAGGCTGTATACGAACTATGTTTTTGCCCGAGGGGCCGATTATGATTTTTCATCACTTTCACTATATATATATATATACACACACACACTTTATTAAGCCTCTATTGAAAAGGTTAGAAAGATGTTTCCAAAGGATTTTACTGAAGTTGGGAGTTTAACGAAATGATTTGAATGGTATCGTATTTTGGGAACATGCTGTAATTACTATGGTGCTATGACGTGGTTTACGCGATTTCTTACTACTTAGACTGTATTTACTTTTATTACTTACTAGGTTGGAGTACTCACATTACTCCCTACACCTCGTGTGCAGATTTAGGTATTTAGAAACCCGGTAGCGGGTGTTGATTGCTCATAGGCAGAGTCATCGGAGTTTAGCAAGGTAGTTTCCGGCGTTTGCAACATAGCTTTTCTCCCTCTTGTTTTCATTAGACTGTATTCTATACATTTTTCAGATTTTTTGTTGTATTCAGATCTTAATAGATGCTTTTGACTTATGACACCTCGATGTCGGGCTTGTATATTATTTCTGCAATGTTCATGTAGACTTACTTTATGAAACATTTGTGTAATTAAAGTCTTAAAAATGATTCTTAATGATTAAGGGTTAATTTGGGTGTTGTGTCGGTTGGCCTTATCTTCACGAGATGCGGCATCACGACCGGGTCTGAGTTTAGGGTCGTGACACTACCAAACCAGCACAGCAAGAAGCAGAAACAATGACAATTGAAGAGATGGATCCCCAAGTCAAAGAGAAGCAGATGATGAGAGGAAAAGCTGCTATAGAAATAAATAGCAGACATGTGAATCAAATAGTGGAAGTTGCTATACCTGTGAGAAATGAATTTGACATATTGCAACAAGATGATGTTGTGATGGCAACCTTACTCCCTTCTGATTTAGGAGGGGGATTCATATGCCATCAATAATGTCTTGGCTAACATGGAATGTGAGGGGGTTAAATAAAAGGTATAAACAAAAAACAAAATACTACATACCTTAAAGAGAATATAGTAAAGCTAGTTGGATTGATGGAAACAAGAGTCAAGGAACACAATTCAGTCAAGATTAGTGAAAAAATAGCCCCTGGATGAGAATTTGAAAACAACTATGCAAGTGCAGTCAATGGTAGAATTTGGATACTCTGGGATAGTGCAGTATATCATGTCAAATAGTACAATAAGTAGCACAACTAATTCACTGCAATGTGGTTAGTAGGAACAAAGTCATTGATTATCATATGACAGTGGTGTATGGATACAACACAATTGAAAAAAGAAAGGAGTTATGCGAGCAGCTTGCAGGAATCTCACAGAAGGTAAATAAATCTTGGATTATCTAGGGTGATTTTAACTCTATACTATACCCACAAGATAGATTATATGGTACATCAGTAACTAACTTGGAAATAAAGGATTTTACTGATTGTGTGCAAAATCTAATGCTAAATGAGAAATGCAGAATGAATGATGCAGTTTGGACATCTCACTACTGAATACAAGCTGCCTCACATATCAGACCACAACCCTATGATGATACACACTAACTTGAGGGAACCAAAGATCAAGCCACCATTCAAGTTCTTCAATGTTTGGGCATCACATGAGAACTTCCCCAAAATGGTGAAGGACTGCTGGGAACAAGCCCTACATCCAGATACAATGAGAAACATATGGTTGAAACAAAAAGACTTAAGAGGAAAACTGAAGATTTTGAATGAAACTGAGTTCGAGGGTATTGCTATGAATATTGAATAAGCAAGAGAAGACTTGAAAGAGATCCAGACCAAGATAAGTGCATAGTATACAAATACACTTGCATCAGAAGAGAAAAATATAATATGCCAGCTTGAAAAGTGGTCCTTGATTGAAGAAAGTATAATGCAGCAGAAGGCTAGTGCAATGTGGATAAAACTTGGAGATTCTAATACTAGTTACTTCCCAGTAGTCATGAAGGATAAGAAACAGAAGAAACAAATTACTGAGATAGATTCTCTTGATGTAAGGAGATTGACTGATCCATCAGCTATAAGGGAAGAGATTACTCAATTCTATAAATCACTTATGGGAACAACAATAGCAAGTGTTATAGCAGTAAATAAGATGACCATGAGAAGAGGTAGAAAGCTGGATCATGACCAACAACTCCAGCTATGTGAAACAGTAACAGAACAAGAAATCTATGATGGATTATGCTCTATAGGAAATGATAAAGCCCCAGGGGTGGATGGATACAATGCAGTATTCTATAAAAAGCATGGCCAATTATCAAGAATGAAATTATAGAAGCAGTGAAGGAGTTCTTTATAAAAGGTACTCTGTTTAGGGGCATCAATTGTACTGCAGTAACTTTGATTCCAAAAGTAGCTAATCCAGCTACAATCAAAGAGTATAGGCCCATTGCTTGTTGTACTGTCCTCTATAAAATCATAGCTAAAGTTCTAGCAGGGAGAATACAAAAGGTTATTGCAAGCATCATCACAAAAACACAAACTGGATTCATTCCTGGGAGAAGAGTTGCAGATAATGTAATCTTGGCACATGAATTGGTGAAAGCATACATCTCACCAAGATATATGATTAAAGTAGATATCCAAAAAGCCTATGATACAGTAGATTGGAGGTTCCTGAAGCAGATGCTGGATGAGCTACATTTTCCTTTAAAGTTTACTAGCTGGGTGATGGAATGTGTGTCAACTATAATTACTCTATAGTAATCAATGGAGAACCAACCAAACCATTTGATGCTTCAAGAGGGCTCAAGAAAGGGGATCCAATGTTACCGTTTCTATTTGCTATAGTCATGGAGTACTTAAGCAGAAGCCTTGGTGAACTGAAAGATGAGAAACAAATTCAAGTTTCATCCTAAGTGTTCCAAAATAAATATTACTCATCTGAGCTTTGCAGATGACTTGTTGATGTTTTGTAAAGGAGATCTAACTTCTGTGGGACTACTACACACCAAGTTTGGTATCTTCACAGATGCTTCGGGTTTACAAGCTAACATGTCAAAGAGTGCTATATATTTTGGTGGTGCAACAGACCCTCTTAGACATGATATTCAGCAATTGCTGGGATATGGACAACGGGAATTACCTTTTAGGTATTTGGGGATCCCATTGACTACAAGGAAGCTGAAGATGTTTGAATGGCAACCATTAATATCCAATATCATTGCAAAATGACTTCATGGGTAGCAAAGAAACTGTCATATGCTGGTCGTGTACAACTGGTGAAGACAGTTCTATTTAGAGTTCAATTTTATTGGGCACAGATGTTCAAAATACCTGCCAAAGTGATGAAGGCCATAGAAAGTTACTGTAGAAGTGACATTTGGTAAGGAACAAATGAGATAACTAGAAAGGCACTGATATCTTAGAGCAGAATATGTGTGCCAAAGGTAGCTGGAGGAATTAATCTTACAAATCTGAAAATCTGGAACGAAGCAGCTATTGCTAAAACCTGTTGGAATTGCATAGTAAGAAAGATACTCTTTGGATCAAATGGATACATGAGTACTATATAAAAGGAAAGCAGATAATTGATATGCTCATACCTTATCAAGCAAGCTAGATGGTAAAGAAAATACTCGAGCAATGGAGGATTTGGGTAATGTTGAACATAAGGTAGCAGGGAACAGGAGCATGATTAGGATCATTTATCTGGAAATGATATGAGAGCTACCTAAAGTCACCTGGAAGAACTTAATGTTTGGGAATGCAGCAAGACCAAAAGCAATCTTTATCACATGGTTTCAATTTTAAGACAGATTACTCATAGCTATAAGACTAAAAAGTTGGGAGGTACAGATAAACTCAAACTATCAAATGTGCAAACAAGCAGAGGAAAGCAAGGATCATCTATTTGCTGAATGTGAAGTTAGCAGAAGAGTGTGGAGGAAACTAATGGTATAGATTCAAATTGACAGGCCATCAGTGATGACATGTGGAGAACTGCAGAGCTGGATAGAGCAGAGGACAAGAGGGAAGACAAAGCAAGCAAAGATATTGAAGCTGCTATATACATAATTTATCTATGCAATATGGATTGAAAGAAATAACATAGTGTTCATGAAGAAAGTGAAATCTAGTGATGTTGTAGCTAGAGAGATAGCCTATACTTGTCATGTTCGTACTGATGAAAACCTTAAGATGACACTACAGAATTTTAGATTCCCAAACTAAGTGTCAATGTCATTTGATAATGTGTATAGGATAGTCTCTCTTAGTGAAGATATGGCTACCATATGAATAGCAGGCCGAGTTTGTAGTCTAGTTGGTTTTGTAAATATTTTACTTGGTAATTAATGAAAGTTGATAGTTACCAAAAAAAGGGAAAACTGAGAGAGGAAATGACAATATGCGGGGACATCTTGTCCCACATCGGCCTAAGAATTGAAATTCTCCGCCATATTAGACGAAACCACTTTGGCTAGTTGCAGATGCCTTTCAAGATAGTGTGCTTTCTTTGTGATTTTATAAAATTATAAAAGTATAAGTAGAATTTCGAATAATTATAAAAAGTGATTGTTTCGGTAGGTTTAAAGCAGTGAGTAATTGCAGTTCATTTAGAAACATTAAAAATGAAAATGAAGTATGTCTAGTTAGTGGGTGGTTGTATATATATGCCTACATGAAAATTTAAAAAATTATAAATATAAATGTGGAGGGTCTCCATAAAAGTACTAATAAATTCGATAATAGAAAAATTATAAATTTTTTGTCTAGAAGTTCACGCATATTTTACTTGGAAATTTTCATGGGGAATTACTTGCATATATTTTCCTTTGAAGATCCGCAAGAAAATTCCCCTTTTCATGAATTTTTATCGAAAATTTCATGCGAATTTTTAGAATTTTTTACGAAAAAATCCCCAGGTAATGTATATGTGGATTCAAAATCCCCAGGTAACTTACTTTGGGAATTTTAAATTCCGCAGGTAATAATTACCCACGAAGGTTTTTCCATCGGATTTTTATTTGAAGGAAAATCCGCAGGAAACTAAATTACCGGGAAATTTCCTATATAACCGCCAGGAAAATCCCCATATAATTCGTGATTTTCTGGTAGTGCTTGTCGACTCTTCGACCGCAACCTTCATCATTTCTGGAACCACTTTGACCTTGGGCAAGTCTTCATTGAAGTCATATTGATGACACATGGCGGTCTATGAATGCCTCCTTAATGTTAACATGGTGTGATCATATTAGAGATAATTTTTGATCCATACATTACCGTCCTATATAAAAGTTAATACTCCTTCTGTTTCAATTTAAATGACACACTTTTCTTATTAGCATTCCAAAAGGAATGACACATATCTATATTTGAAAGTAATTTAACTTTAAATTTTTAATTTTACCCACTTTACCCTTAATGAAAAGCTTTTATGACTACACAAATGTCATTGCCCACAAAGCTTTTGCCTCTTAAATTTTAGGACCACATATTTCAAAAGTTTCTCTTTTTTTTTAAAACTTTGTGTTAAGTCAAACTACATCATCTAAGTGGGCGTTTGGATATAAGAATTGTAAAATTCCCGAAAAAAGTATTTTTTTTTCAAGTAAAAATGGTATTTGAAAATTAAAGATGTGTTTGGATATGAATACAATTTTGGATTGTTTTTAAATTTTTGTGAGTGATCTGAAGTGAAAATTTAGAAAACAGCTTTTTGGAGTTCTTCAAATTTTTGAAAAATTCCAAAATTCATCTTCAAGTGAAAATTAAAAATTTTATGGCCAAACATTGTGTAACGACCCGACTGGTCATTTTGAGAAATTGCACCCGATTCGGCAGTTTGAGGCCTCGAGCAGCTTCACATTATGTATATCAACTTGTGTGCATGGTTGGATTGAGTTTCCGGATGAATCAGAGTTGAACTGGAAGAAGGAACCTAGTTTTGGAAGTTTAAACAATGAAAATTTGTCTGGAATTGGACTTTTGAGCAAAACGGCCCCGGAATGGGTCGTGGGTGATCTCAACAGCTTCGTATGGTGATTTTGGACTTAGGCGCGCATCCGAATTCAGATTTGGAGGTCTGTAGGGTAATTTGAGGTGTTTCGGCGAAAGTTGGAAAAGTTGAAGTTTGGAAAATGGAGAAGTTTGACCCATAGTTGACTTTTGTGATATCAGGGTGGGAATGCGATTCCGAGAGTTGGAACATTTCCGGTATGTCATGTTGGAATTGTCTACAAAATTTGGCGTCATTCTGGGTTGAATTGATAGGTTTCGGCACGAGTTTTGGAAGTTGGAAGGTTTGAAAGTTCCCAAGTTAGATTCATGGTGTGGTTCGTCGTTTCAGCATTGTTTGATGTGATTTGTAACCTCGAGCGAGTCCGTGTTAGGTTATATGACTTGTTTGTGTGTTTGGATGGGGTATGGGGGGCCTCGGGTACGTTCCGGGTGGGCTACGGGTCATTTTCCCTTGTTTTGAACTGTTGTTTTCTGCTTCTGGTATCCTCTTTCGCAATCGCGAACCGCCTTCCGCGTTTGCGAAGCTTTGTTACTAACCACCTGGAAATCCTTCTTCAAGTTCGCGTTTAGAGCCTCGCGTTCGCAAAGCTCTGCTTTATCCCTCATCGCGTTCGCGTAGTTATGTTGTTCCACTCTTCGCGTTCGCGTACTAGTTCACGCGTTCGCGAAGAGCAATCTCTGGGCCATAATATTTTTCTTCTTTGCATTCGCATGCATGTTGTCACGTTCGCTAAGCACAACTGGGCAGCCTTCATTTTTCTTCTTCGCGAACGCGATACTTCCTCCACGTTCGCGATGCTTTAAGACATGGGCAGAATAAATAGTACTCTATTCCGAGGGTTTGCCATTTTCACCATTTTTGGAGTTCTAGAGCTCGGTTTTGGGCTATTCTTTGTGGGTTTTTCAAGCAAAACGATTGGGTAAGTGTTCTTCACCTAGAACTGATTATATTCCATGAATTTGTCTTTATTTTTATCCTTTAATTTGTGATTTGGGTTGAGTAAAATGTTGGTTTTTTGAAGAAAATTCCTAAAATAAAAAAAATAATGATTTGAGGGGTCAAATAGTATCGGAATTTAATAAATTTTGTATGGTTGAACTCATATTGGAATGGGTATTCAGATTTTGTAAAATTTGTCGGGTTCCGAGGCACTGGCTTGGGGGGTCAACTTTTGGATCAATTTTTGGATTTTGTTAAAGATTGAGACTTTACGTTCCGGAATAGTTTCTTATGTGTTTATTTGTGCTTTGAAGTTAATTTGGTTAGATTTGAGCCGTCTGGAGGTCTTTTCACCTGAGAAGTGCATTTTAGAGTATCAGTTTGTCGTCTTTGAGGTAAGTATCTTGCCTAACCTTATGTGAGGGACTTCCCCTTAGGATTGAGTCTTCTTTGCTAATTGTAGTCCGTACATGCGAGGTGACGATTGTGTGCTCAGACTTATTTGTGGGAAATATGCTCTAGGATTCTTAGGTCCTTATGTTTAATATGTGGAGAGTATTTCGTTATGATTGGGTTTAATAATTGCTTAAATTGTCTCTATATACTCCATATGATATTGTTAGCTTTCCTCTAATTCCTACGTGTTGCATTGACCCTTAATTGCCTTAATTGAAGTGATTGCCTTTCTTATTGTTTTGATACTTCTTGATTGTGAGTTCCTCTATGACTTCATGCAAATAGGTTACATGTCCAATTGTTGTGGTTACCGGTGTAGTTATCACGTGCTTATAATGTCTTGTTGTTTAGTTGAGGTTCCATTGTGAAGTTAATTGTCGGTACAAGTTTGGTTATAGCTGATTCCCTTGCCGGGACATATTTAATCCTTACTGTTTGTTCCCCTGCCGAAATGTGTTTATTCTTGTTGTTGACTCCCTTGCCGGGATATGGTTGTTTCCTTGTTGTTCCCTTATCGGGATTCTTTTGTGATTGGTGTTGATTGGTATATTGGGATCGAGTTGCACGCCGCAACAATATTATATGGGATTGTGTTGCATGCCGCAACATCATTATATGATTTGGATCGGGTTGCACGCCGCAACATCATTATATGATTTGGATTGGGTTGCACGCCACAACATCATTATATTATTTGAATCGGGTTGCACGCCGCAACATCATTATATAATTTGGATCGGGTTGCACGCCGCAATAATATTATATGATTTGGATCGGGTTGCATGCTGCAACAGTACTATATAATTGGGATCGGGTTGCACGCCGCAACAAAAAAGAATAAAAGTGAATATTGACTCTTTTGGTGAGAACGAGAGTAAAAGCACGAAGGGTGATGCCGTGCACTTTCTGCTGCTGTGTTTATTTGTTGCTATCAATTCAAGTGTTTAAACTATTTAAATTCCTTTATTGCTGTGATCCTTTGTGTTAGAACCTACAACGTTTTCAACACCTCACCGAATTTATGTATATATATATACTCCAATACTTCAAACTTCAATAATTGTTACAGCCGTAATTCAATTAGTTTCTCAATTATACCCCCTTAAACCGTCTGAGGTTGTATTTTACTTAAAAGGGAATTTCTACTAAGTTTTAAGTTGTTAAATCTCATGTTAAAGGTCATAATTCATTCAATGTTATATTTTCAAATTAAAAGGAGTACTTTCTTTACTCAATTGATTTGAAAAGAAACAATTTTGTCTCTCTCGTTGGCTTTCCCAATTAGTTTAGAAATTGTAATTTTACTTATATTAGGTAAATGGGACTTCTTGGACTTATTGAGTGCATCGTACGGACATTATGTATTGTATAGCATGTGGATTTTGTTGTTAAAGTAAGATGGAAAATATGGGGGCACAAGGTGCCATGTGTGCGGAAGGTTCAGAAGTTAAGATTATGATATGAGAAACCGAGGATTGAGATGATCGGGATTGTGTATTAGACATGATGTGATTGATTGAGCGGGCATCTCCTTCTTTAATTGAATACATTCTTACTTGTGTCTGTTCCTGTTATGTCAGTGTTGATTTACTTGGTTATCTGATTTACTTAGTTCCCGTTCGTTACTACCCATGTTCTCCCTTTATGATTCTTACTATTGGTATTTTGATTTCTTTCCGCTGTTGATATTACCTCAATATCTTTATCTCGATGTTTTATTATCATATTCTGTTCATTTCATTTGACTAGTAGGTGTCTTGACTGTTTCTCAGCACTACCCCGCCGAGGTTAGTCTTGATACTTACTAGGCACCGCCGTGGTGTGCTCATACTACACTTCTGTACATTTTTTGTATAGATCCAGGTATTGACCGATAGTAGCTGTGCGGGTTATCGCGGTGGAGACTCACGGTAACCTGTTGTTGCGTTCACATGCCTCGGAGTCACCTTCATTTGTATTTACATTCCATTGGTTTCTTCTCGTTCTGGAACAATGTTCTATTTATTTTGTATAATTACTCCTAGAAAGGCTTATGAATTGTACCACCGGTTTTGGGAATTGTGATTTATTGAGAGTTATTTTGTTTGGAGTTAGTAAATATTAATGTTATTTTTGTATATGTTAGGCTTACCTAGTTTAGAGACTAGGTGCCATCACGACTCCTTCGGAGGAATTTTAGGTCGTGACAAGTTGGTATCAGAGCTCTAGGTTCATGGGTGCTACGAGTCATAAGCAGGTTTAGTAGAGTCTTGTGGATCGGTATGGAGACGTATATACTTATCTTCGAGAGGCTACATAACTATTAGTAAATTCCACTTCTTTCATTCCCTATCGTGCGATATTGATTTAGCTCGAAGTATATGACTTATGTCCCTCTACATCCACTCGTGTATAATATTACGCTCTCAACGTTCGTTATGTGC
This sequence comes from Nicotiana tabacum, assembly GCF_000715075.1. Taxonomy (NCBI): domain Eukaryota; kingdom Viridiplantae; phylum Streptophyta; class Magnoliopsida; order Solanales; family Solanaceae; genus Nicotiana; species Nicotiana tabacum. Next base: position 183,215,780 of record NC_134085.1, read on the forward strand.
CCGTGGTCTGTAATGCTACAAACAGGTTACAAAGGAGTCAGGGATGCTCAGGCATTGCCTCGACATATTGTCCAGTCTAAAGATACAGAGGCATTGAGAGACTATTCAGTTGTTCGTATAGAGGCGCAACTATTTCCGACACCTGATTGATGAGTGCGAGCTTGGGAAGGTTTAATTGGTCGACTAGTTATCGCGATTGTGGCAAGGCCACAAAGTGGGTGTTGATTGGGAATTGTTGGTGGTATTTGAGTACCTTGTGATTTGTGTTGTGTGAGCTTTGAAGGTTAGTTTTACGGATCATCATACTTTGTTTTCTATGGCTTTGCGCCAAATGGAGGAGTCCAATAGTGACATTCAGATTGCAGAGTCATATTTGTATCAATCTTAGCCTGAGGTATGTGTATATGTGGTATTGGTAGATTTCCGGATTTGGAGTATGACCAGGTTCTGAGATCTCGTACGGGATGATGTTGGGGATTACAGTGTTTCTACGTCAATAATGTATCTACATATTAGCATCAAGGGGAGTCGGATCGTGGTTCATGCTAGAGTCATCTGCATGTGGGGCTTTGATGGGAGTTATTGTATATCGACTATCCGAAGAAATGAGTCAGCTTAGTAGTGTTGGGTCAGAATAGCCATGGAAGTAAATGGTCCTTTTGAATGGGAATTCTCTACTGGCATTTGTGGCAGCTAGGGCTGTATTTTGTCCCGGGCCCGGGCCTTAGTGGGCCTAACGGGCCGGGCCTCGCGGTCCCGGGCTTCGTGGTCCCGGGCTCTGGCGGTCCCGGGCCTGGCGGTCCCGGTCTTCGTGGGCCTAATGGGTGGAACCGGCCCGTGACGGGCCTAAGCCCACATGGTCCTGTGCTTAACGGGCCGGGCTCGTGGGCTTCGCGGGCCTAGCGGGTTTTTTTTTTTTTTTTTTAAAGACAATTTCTTGTAGTATCATGGCTATATTAATATGTAGTATATATGTATATCTAATTATTAAAGTGCTTGACGAAAAAGAAAATAACAAAACAATAGTAAAACACTAAATTGTCATGCATAAATATCACTTCTTGATATTATATTGTATCTTATGTATATATATTCTCTTATATATTTTCTTTTAGTATATATATTGTATCTTATGTATATATTGTAGCTTATAAATATATTTTCTTGTAGTATATATATTGTATATTATGTATATATTGTAGCATAATATATTTTCTTGTAGTATATTATATTGTATCTTATGTATATATATTCTCTTATATATTTTCTTGTAGTATATATATTGTATATTATGTATATATTGTAGCATAATATATTTTCTTGTAGTATATATATTGTATCTTATGTATATATATTCTCTTATATATTTTCTTGTAGTATATATATTGTATATTATGTATATATTGTAGCTTATAAATATATTTTCTTGTAGTATATATATTGTATATTATGTATATATTGTAGCATAATATATTTGCTTGTAGTATATTATATTGTATCTTATGTATATATATTCTCTTATATATTTGCTTGTAGTATATTATATTGTATCTTATGTATATATATTCTCTTATATATTTTCTTGTAGTATATATATTGTATCTTATGTATATATTGTAGCTTATAAATATATTTTCTTGTAGTATATATATTGTATATTATGTATATATTGTAGCATAATATATTTTCTTGTAGTATATTATATTGTATCTTATGTATATATATTCTCTTATATATTTTCTTGTAGTATATATATTGTATATTATGTATATATTGTAGCATAATATATTTTCTTGTAGTATATTATATTGTATCTTATGTATATATATTCTCTTATATATTTTCTTGTAGTATATATATTGTATCTTATGTATATATTGTATCTTATAAATATATTTTCTTGTAGTATATATATTGTATATTATGTATATATTGTAGCATATAAATAATTCTAAGTATAGACAAAGAAATATTGCGAAAAGAAGCTCATGGGTAGAAGCAATAAATTTTATTACCAAAAAATGACATATCTTTCTTAGTCATCCTTCCCCCAATGGAATGAGCACAACAAGGTACTAATACCACCATTAGAAGGAAAAAACTAAGGAAGATGTGCCAAAATACAAGTTACATATTATTCTATGTATTATCTCTAACAAATCTCATAAATCCTTCAAGGTTCGGAGGAGGTTGCGTTGGTGGTGGTGGAAAAGAAGCTTGTTCATCACCACTTCCGGGCGAAGCCGAATCCTCCGTAAGTTCCGCTATCATTTCTTCATAAGCTTCATCTATCGCCGGTTGTGCTTCTGCAATTCCAAAGTTTCTTCTTTCCGAGCGGATCCAATCTCTAAACAATACTGATTTTTCCAAGCTATCCCTCATAGACGCTCTATGATCACCTATTTGCAGTCTTGCTTGACTGAAAGCGCTCTCTGATGCAACAGTTGAAGCTTGAATTGATAAAATATCCCGAGCCATCCTTGCAAGAACAGGAAAATGTTTTTCCCTTGCCTTCCACCATTCCAAAAGATCAAAAGAGCCGTCTGGATTCTCCTTTTCAAGTCCCTGAGACAAATAAACTTGAAGCTCATTTAGATGTGAAGTTTCATCATAATTTTCACCTTGAGACCCCCTGAACTCCGTCCAAGATTTAAGAGCTTTTAAGCCCGCAACTCTTTTAGAGGATTGTGAGCTAGACGAAGTAGGGGTTGGAATAGTTGGCCTAGCATGCTCTAAGGCAAGTTGATAAGCATTATAAACTGTTTGAGCGTTAATCTTAATTGAAGCTTTTGCATCTGCAAGTGTCGCAATTTCCTCATTTGAAAGATCTAAAGCCTTATAAATATTTGAATACCAAAAATGAGGACCTCCCAATTTCATTGTAGGATTTAGCATTGCAGCAAGACCATAAATAGGAGGGATAGGAAAAAATATTTTTTAAACTTTTGTTTCATTTCATTTATAGCAAGTTCATAAATATCCCCACCCTCACTAAATTCAACAAACAAATCAGATAGTGCTGCAATATAAACTAAACAGTTTGAAATAGTAGGATAATATTGCCCAGAAAATGCATTTGTTGCAATTTGAAAATGTTCTAAAAAATCTAAAAGAATTTTAACATTAGTCCAATCTTGAGTGGTAAGCATTTCATCATCATCTTCACCACCTACCCGAGAATTAAACGTTGCATTAATTGGGTTTCTATATTCATATGCTACTACTAAACTTTCGTACATACAATTCCATCTAGTCGGGCAAGGTTTAGGAACCTTTCTTTCTCTAAGGCCATATTCATCACATTTTTTAAAATACTCTCTAAGTCTACTTCTACGGTTTGAATAAAAAAGCCAATTAAGAGCCATTCTAACCTTTTCAATTTCTATGTTTAATATTCGCATACCATCACCGACAATTAAATGATAAATATGACAAATACATCTAACATGGAAAATATTAGTAAATGCAGGATTTAGTGTTGTTGTAAGCATGCCTATAGCACTGGTGTTACTAGAAGCATTATCCATTGAAATTGCCATTATTTTATCGCTAAAGCAAAAATATCTACAAATATCTGCAACAGTGTTAGCTATAAATTTACCTGTGTGACGCGAATTAATTATTCTATATGCAATTATGCGTTTTTGCATTATCCATTCTTCATCTATCCAATGACTTGTAACAGTTAGGTAATCACAATCATTACCACTTCTACCAATATCAGTAGTAATAGAAATCCGATTAGGTATATGAGTAAATAAATAACGCAAATATTGTTCATATTCATGTTTGAATTTATAAATATCACTCTTAACTGTTGCGCGAGGCCAACCTTTATAAGTAGGATTAAACACTCTTCTAATATAATGAACCCAATTAGGATTAGAAGCAAAAGTATAAGGTAAGCACATAACAGTAATCATCTTTGCTAATTCTTCACGATCTCTATTTGGATCGTAATATAAAATACCTCCAGTGACAGTGTTAATTCCTGGTTGAACTAGATTTGAACCTGTACTAGGGTTAATCGCAGAATCTACACTTGTCCCCTCTAGATGCGCTTTCATTTGAAAAAATCTAGCCTTATCTCTAGGGTGTGTTTTTATGTGCCTAGTCAAACTACCTGTGCCGCTACGGTCTCCTACATATTTATGCGACATTAATTTCCCACAAGTTTTACACTTAGCCTTATTTTTTTCTCTTACTTGAGTAAAAAAATTCCAAACTAATGATGTTTCTAAGCGTTTAGCAGGTTCTCTATTAAAAGTAGGAGTTTCTACAGGTGGGTCGACCGGTGCATCACTTGGGTTATTAAGAGGACTAGTAGGTGTATCATCTAAATCCGGTGCTTGAGTTTCATCATCATCCTCATTTTCCTCATTATTTTCTAAGATGGTTTCATTAGGATAAAGAGCATTCATAATTTCATCATCTAATCTATCACCTGGTGCAACATTATGATAAAATTCACTATCGGTAAATTGAAAACAAGGGTGATCACTATCAAGAATTACGGAAGGAGGAGGACGTCTAGGTTGGCGACTACTTTCAACTTGCTTATCTTTTCTAGGTCGGGGAGCCGGGGGAAGGGTAGTTGGTTGGCCACTACTTTCACCGGTTTTATCTTTTCCTTTACCAAACATTTTTTTCAAAGTAAATGCCATATTAATTATAATTATGCAAACTAAACCACACAAAAATATATTATAAAAACGTAAGAGTTGAAACGAGTTTACCGGATTGCCGAACAACTTCTTGAAAATTGAAAATCGTTGAACACTTGAAAACTTCAATTCAACAACTTCACAATTTTTCACGAAATTTCAACAATAAATTAAGTAATTGTAGTAGAGAGATTGAGAGAGATTGAGAGATATTGAGAGATATTGATGAATTGGTGAATAAAAATGAAAGAATGAGGGGGTATTTATAGTTGAGAAATGGGGAAAAGTGTAATTATATAAAGTTTGGGGTTAAAATAAAGTTTGGGGGCCAAATGGCCATTTTTTTAACTTAAAAAACGGTCATATTTTCAGCCCAAACGGCTAGATTTTAAATATGGCCGTTTGATTTTTTTTTTTTTTTTTTTTTTTTTAAAATAGCCGTTGGGCCCGCCAGGCCCGCCAGGACCGGCCCAGGCCCGCCTGCCGGTCCCGGGCCAAACGGTCCCGGGCTCGTGGGCTCAACCATGGAGACCAGCCCGTGACGGGCTCAGAGGCCCACCAAGACCGGCCCACCCAGGACCGGCCCACCAGGCCCACCAGGCCCGTTAGGACCGCGGGCCCGGTCCGGTCCGGTTCAGGCCCGGCCCACCGAGCAGCATTAGTGGCAGCACTCTAGGATTGGGCGGTTTGTGTGACTCGGTTGAGTTGGGGAGGTGCAGTCCTGATAGTTTTGTTGTGTGTGAGCGGATCTCAGAGGGTTCTCGATGGTTTGACTACGACTTGAGTTGGGTGTCTACTATGGGCATAAGGAATATGTGGTACATTGCAGTTTCTCCCGAATCGGTATCTGAAATTAATAGAGCGCTTGGCATTGTTAGCTATCATATGTGAAGAGTGTGCATTTTTGGAAAGGACCTTAAGTTTTGGTTTGTAATGTGTGGCTAGTAGCAGGGTGATTACTGGGTTTTGAGGCTTTCGAGGTTCATATTTTGTTACGTGGTCAGAAACTCTATATGAGTGCTTCAGCAGGATGATAAGGTGTAAGTGATATATTAGCCATTTGATTGCGTAGTGGAGTTAGAGTATGGAAATTTTGGTATTCCTGAGGTTTTGGGGCAAGATGCCCTCATATGTGGATTATTTCCTATTTGCGGATTGTGGAGGAACGTTGAGGACAAGATAGTTAATAACATGTATGATTGATAGGTCGCTGTGGATTTTTGGAAAGGATATTTACCTATTTGATGGTAATCAGGATTTGGTTGTGGGCTATTTGGGGGATCAGCGAGAATATGTATGTCCTGTCAAAGCAAATTTGTGTGCCTCTATGAGATTGTCATTTTGGTTATGTGATCAGGTATGAGGGATATTATATGTGCCCCTAGCCTATGATATGTGCTACTCTTGTATGCTGTGTTAGGCGGTGAGGTTGTATGATTATTTCCCCCGCATGTAGTAATTCTGTTCAGGCCTTATGGCGATGCGGGAAAGATAGCCCTCGTGATGTTGATTTGCTTATTGCACCTTAGTCATGCTTGCTTCTTTCATGTTTTAGCACTTTCATTTATTTCCCCACAGTTTTATTTGTGCACTCTGTTGTACTTGATATCAGTATTCATATGTTCAGTGAGCTCGAGCATTTTGGCTTGATGAGTATTTGGGAGCGGGTTGCACGACGCAACGGATGTTATGTGGGATACCCTTTTCTCGTGTTCATTTGGTGTTGTGTTTTCACTTTGTGAGACGATTTGATGAAGAACCACACTTTCGTTGTTACATATGTTGTGCTCATTAAATAATTCTTATACCTTGCTTTTCTTTACTTGTGCTGCATAATTGAGTTATTGTTGGTTTGGTGTACGAATTGTGTAATGTGAGAATCCGTGTGGTTCCGTGATGAGCTGTCAGTTGTGCTGCTTGTATTGACTGAGATGAGGTTCTTAGACTTGAGATTAGTACTATGGTATCAGGGGTGAGGAGTGTTTGGAAGTATGAGGGTGTTTCTGCGAAGATTTGGGTGATGACCCTTGGCGGGAGAGAGAGCTTCTTGACGTGTTGTCTTCATGGGTTGCTATGAGTTCCCACATGTTTCTTTATCATGAGAGGTGATGTGGAGGTCTGGAACAAGGCTGTATTCAATGTGAAGTAAATTGCTGGCATCCAGGATACTATTTGAGTAGATATGGTGGTAAGATGTTATTGCTTCGGGCATTTGAGTTGTGTGGAGCAACGTGTGATTGTATTATGGATTGGAATTTGGCTTGATTTATCTTGTTAAGGCTCATGTAGTGTGATGACGTGGAATTCAGATCCGATGATGAATTTCAGATGTTGAGGTTTGGCTTTTGTTCTAAGGTTATGGGCTAAGGAGGAGATGAGATCTTCAGTTAAGTTGCATTGTCAGTTCTGCTTAGGTTGGGTGATGGGGAATACCCCTAGGTGTATGTATGGTGAGCTCATGCAGTGGTTCGATGGCTTTAGAACGACTCTAGGCACATTCGAGGACGAACATATGTTTCAGTGGAGGAGGATGTACGACCCGACTGGTCATTTTGAGCAATTGCGCCCGATTCGGCAGTTTGAGGCCTCGAGCAGCTTCACATTATGTATATTGACTTGTATGCATTGTTGGATTCAGTTTCCGAATGAATCAGAGTTGAACTGGAAGAAGGAACCTAGTTTTGGAAGTTTAAATAATGAAAATTTGACTGGAATTGGACTTTTGAGCAAAACGGCCCCGAAATGGGTCGTGGGTGATCTTAACAGCTTCGTATGGTAATTTTAGACTTAGGCGCGCGTCCGGATTCAGATTTGGAGGTCCGTAGGGTAATTTGAGGTGTTTCGGCGAAAGTTGGAAAATTTGAAGTTTGAAAAATGGAGAAGTTTGACCCATAGTTGACTTTTGTGATATCAGGGTGGGAATGCGATTTCAAGAGTTGGAACAATTCCATTATATCATGTTGGAATTGTCTGCAAAATTTGGCGTCATTCCGGGTTGAATTGATAGGTTTCGGCACGAGTTTTGGAAGTTGGAAGGTTTGAAAGTTCCTAAGTTCGATTCATGGTATGGTTCGTCGTTTCGGCATTGTTTGATGTGATTTGTGACCTCGAGCGAGTCCGTGTTAGGTTATATGACTTGTGTGTGTGTTTGGATGGGGTACAGGGGGCCTCGGGTGTGTTCTGAGTGGGCTACGGGTCATTTTCCCTTGTTTTAAACTGTTGTTTTCTGCTTCTGGTATCCTCTTTCGCAATCGCGAACCGCCTTCCGCATTTGCGAAGCTTTGTTGCTGACCACTTGGAAATCCTTCTTCAAGTTCGGGTTTAGAGCCTCGCGTTCGCAAAGCTCTGCTTTATCCCTCATAGCATTCGCGTAGTTATGTTGTTCCACTCTTCGCGTTCGCGTACTAGTTCACGCGTTCGCGAAGAGCAATCGCTGGGCCATAATATTTTTCTTCTTCGCGTTCGCATGCATGTTGTCGCGTTCGCGAAGCACAACTGGGCAGCCTTCTTTTTTCTTCTTCGCGAACGCGATACTTCCTCCGCGTTCGCGATGCTTTAAGACCTGGGCAGAATAAATAGTACTCTATTCCGAGGGTTTGCCATTTTCACCATTTTTGGAGTTTTAGAGCTCGGTTTTGGGCGATTCTTTGTGGGTTTTTCAAGCAAAACGATTGGGTAAGTGTTCTTCACCTAGAATTGATTATATTCCATGAATTTGTCTTTATTTTTATCATTTAATTTGTGATTTGGGTTGAGTAAAATGTTGGTTTTTTGAAGAAAATTCCTAAAACAAAAAAATAGTGATTTGAGGGGGCAAATGGTATCGGAATTTAATAAATTTGTATGGTTGAACTCTTATTGGAATGGGTATTCGGATTTTGTAAAATTTGTCGGGTTCCGAGGCGCGGGCCTGGGGGTCAACTTTTGGACCAATTTTTGGATTTTGTTAAAGATTGAGACTTTACGATCCGGAATAGTTTCTTATGTGTTTATTTGTGCTTTGAAGTTAAGTTGGTTAGATTTGAGCCGTCTGGAGGTCTTTTCACCCGAGAAGTGCATTTTAGAGTAGTAGTTTGTCGTCTTTGAGGTAAGTATCTTGCCTAACCTTATGTGGGGGACTTCCCCTTAGGATTGAGTCTTCTTTGCTAATTGTAGTCCGTGCATGCGAGGTGACGAGTGTGTGCTCGGACTTATTTGTGGGAAATATGCTCTAGGATTCTTAGGTCCTTATGTTCAATATGTGGAGAATATTTCGTTATGATTGGGTTTAATAATTGCTTAAATTGTCTCTATATGCTCCATATGATGTTGTTAGCTTTCCTCTAATTCCTACGTGTTGCATTGACCCTTAATTGCCTTAATTGAAGTGATTGCCTTTCTTATTGTTTTGATACTTCTTGATTGTAAGTTCCTCTATGAATTCATGCAAATAGGTTACATGTCCAATTATTGTGGTTACCGGTGTAGTTATCATGTGTTTATTATGTCTTGTTGTTTAGTTGAGGTTCCATTGTGAAGTTAATTGTCGGTACAAGTTTGGTTATAGCTGATTCTCTTGCCGGGACATATTTAATCCTTATTGTTGGTTCCCTTGCCGAGATGTGTTTATTCTTGTTGTTGACTTCCTTGCCGGGATATGGTTGTTTCCTTGTTGTTCCCTTGTTGGGATTCTTTTGTGATTGGTGTCGATTGGTATATTGGGATCGAGTTGCACGCCGCAACAATATTATATGGGATTGGGTTGCATGCCGCAACATTATTATAGGATTTGGATCGAGTTGCACGCTGCAACATCATTATAAGATTTGGATCGGGTTGCACGCCGCAACATCATTATATGATTTGAATCGGGTTGCTCGCCGCAACATCATTATATAATTTGGATCGGGTTGCACGCCGCAACAGTACTATATGATTTGGATCGGGTTGCACGCCGCAACAGTACTATATGATTGGGATCGGGTTGCACGCCGCAACAAGAAAGAATAAAAGTGAATATTGACTCTTTTGGTGAGAACGAGAGTAAAAGCACGAAGGGTGATGCCATGCACTTTCTGCTGCTGTGTTTATTTGTTGTTATCAATTCAAGTGTTTAAACTGTTTAAATTCCTTTATTGTTGTGATCCTTTGTGTTAGAACCTACAATGTTTTCAATACCTCACCGTATTTATGTATATATATATACACCAATACTTCAAACTTCAATACTTCAAACTTCAATAATTGTTATAGCCGTAATTCAATTAGTTTCTCAATTATACCCCCTTAAACCGTATGAGGTTGTATTTTACTTAAAAATGATTTTTTACTAAATTTTAAGTTGTTAAATCTCATGTTAAAGGTCATAATTCATTCAATGTTGTATTTTCAAATTAAAAGGAGTACTTTTTTTACTCAATTTATTTCAAAAGAAACAATTTCGTCTCTTCTCGTTGGCTTTCCCAATTAGTTTAGTAATTGTAATTTTACTTATATTAGGTAAATAGGACTTCATGAGCATATTGAGTGCATTGTATGGACATTATGTATTATATAGCATGTGGATTCTGCTGTTAAAAGTGAGATGTAAAATATGGGGGCATAAGGTGTCATGCGTGCGGAAGGTTCGGAAGTTAAGATTATGATATGAGAAACCGAGGATTGAGATGGTCGGGATTGTGTATTAGATATGATGTGATTGATTGAGTGGACATTTCCTTCTTTTATTGAATACATTCTTACTTGTCTCTGTTCCTGTTATGTCAGTGTTTCTTTATTTGGTTATCTGATTTACTTGGTTATCGTTCGTTACTACCCGTGTTCTCCCTTTATGGTTCTTACTGTTGGTATTTTGATTTCTTTCCGCTGTTGATATTACCTCGATATCTTTATCTCGATGTTTTATTATCATATTCTGTTCATTTCATTTGACCATTAAGTGTCTTGACTGTTCCTCGTCACTACCCCGCCGAGGTTAGTCTTGATACTTACTGGGCACCGCCGTGGTGCGCTCATACTGCACTTCTGTACATTTTTGTATACAGATCCAAGTATTGATCGATAGTAGCTGTGCGGGTCGTCGCGGTGGAGACTCGCGGTAACCTGTTGTTGCATTCGCAGGCCTTGAAGTCACCTTCGTTTGTATTTACGTTCCATTGGTTCCTTCTTGTTCTGGAACAGTGTTGTATTTATTTTGTATAATTACTCTTAGAAAGTCTTATGACTTGTACCACCGGTTTTGGGAATTGTGATTTATTGAGAGTTATTTAGTTTGAAGTTAGTAAATATTAATGTTATTTCTGTAAATGTTAGGCTTACCTAGTTTAGAGACTAGGTGTCATCACGACTTCTTCAGAGGGATTTTGGATCGTGACACACTGATTTTGAAATAAGTGAATTTTTTTCGTAATGTTGCATTTCTTTCGAGATCGGGTTCTTTTTATTATGACTTCTTCATGTTGCACTTGAGTCATTAGCATATTGTTAGCATTTTTTATTGTAGTTTGAGCAAAGGATATTTGCTAACGGAGTGAAAGGATCTTATTCTAAAGAGTAAACTAGTATTTGGACATAGATTTAGCTGCAATTTTAAAAAAAAAAAAAATTTGAAAATGAGATGAAAAATAATTTTTAGAAGTTGAAATTGTTTTTGGACATGCATTTTTACTTGATAAAAAAGTTGAAGTTTTAGGAATAGAAAACTTGAAAAACTAGTCTAAACCACGTTTTGAAACATGAAAAATTCATCTTCAAAAACTGCCGATAAATTGGTCACTTTTTATAACCAAATAATATTTTTAATTTTTTTTTAAATAATGAAGAAGACTTATGGGCAAACGGGAGCTAATTTGAATTTATATATGATTGTTTAAAGTTACAGGTTTTCTTTTGTTCTCCATGACATGTAGTGGCAAAGATCTGTCAATTTGTCTAACACTAAGAGCCTGTGTAGACATTGTGAGCACCTAATTTTTGCACTATTTTAACACCTCCTAAAAGTTATTAGTGTTTTGTTATTTTAATTGTTTTTCTCAATTTTTGTGTCTTTAATTGCATATTTCCTATCATAAAATACTATAAAAATAGTTTTTTTTATTTTATTTTAAGAATTAACTAGCTGTTCAATTGGTGAATTAATCTAGTTAAATTGATCATTAGAATAAGTTATTTAATTAATTTATTTGTATAAAATTAGTTTAATAAGTAGGATTAAAGGAAAATGGGCTAAAAATGAAATGGTTAGGTGGCTGAGATTGCAAATTCAATGCCAATTAAATGGCTGTCAGGTTAGTGTTCAAACGACGTAGTTTTATAATCAAACTACGCCGTTTTGGTTAAGTTACAAAGGGTCAATCCTAGCCATCAGATCTTCTTCAATCCAATGGCCTTAATTTAATCTTTCATTTCGTATATAAACTTAAAAAATCAGAAATTTTGCTTCAATTAACCCCAAAACCTAAACCCTAGCTCCTTCTCTCTTCTCTCATTCTCCCACTGCCGCTGCCACCGCTGCCTACCGGCGCCGCCGCCTGTTGCCGTCCTCCGGTGGCCAAACACCCTCCAACCAACGCCAATATCTTCCTCTTCATGAATCCACGAACCAAATCCCTTGAATCCCTCCCAAACTCCACGAATAAATGAAAATCCGAAACCCTAGCCCAATTTGTTTTGTAAATTCGTCGAGTTTTAGACCTCTCCTTCATAAAATACTTACATAGGCGTGTAGATCTCCACGTGATTTATCATCCTACGTTGGTTTCACCCCAAAACTCCGACAGAAGTCCGACCGGATTCCGGCGACCACTGCGCCACTGCCGGCTACGACCACCACGCCTCTGTCTTGGCCTATCTCATAACTCGAAGCACGAGTTTCTCATTGGTGATATCGTGACTGACCACTGACCCGCTGGAAATTACGCTCACGATTCACCAATTAGAAAATCATGCTCGAAGTTCAAATTGTTGTCGAGTTGGCGTCCCACCACAGTCTCGGGCACTTGATTGTAAAATGGTAAAACTCATAATCATTTTCCCCGCCATTGTATTTCTGTTTTCTTTGTGATTGTCCTAGGATTTTAGTTTAGTTTAAGGTTTGTTAGTGATCGTGTAATTTAATCTAGTCTCTGATTTTGTCCTTATTTAAGCTAATTAGTTTTAATGTCTTCACTGTCTAATACGTATTTTATTTAGCGTTAATCATTAAGTTTCGCCTCTTCTCATTGGTCTTAGTTTAGTCGTCGGTGTGTTATAATTGAGTGATGTCTCTGGAAGTTAATTGAAATTTCAGTGCCTCCGGACTATTACTGAAATCCCAATTCCCGTCCCTTTTTGTTCTGTATTTCTTATCATTAACTTAGGATCAAGTTAATTTAGGTTATGTTTAGTGTTATTATTTAGTATAATGTTATTTCTGATTTTAGTGCTTAGTTAGTGTTTAGTAGCCTAGTTTAATTGCTGATTCTAGTTTAATTTCTGCATTGGTGTGGAATTAATTGTTGAAGTTTATTTCTTAACTTTCTGCTTTGTGTTTGTTAAATCAGTGGAGAGTATTATTAAGGGATAGAGTTGAAAGTTAGTAGAAGGTGAATGATGGAGTAGAGTACATGTTTGGTTGTAATGTACTGTTTGTGTACTGTTTGGAGTACAAAACTCCAAAAAAATCTGCTACTAGTTGGTAAAATACTATCTCTTGGATAGATTTTTACCAAAGAGCTGTCCTTTGAATAGTGTTGGATAGATTTTTTGGTGAAAAATCTGTCCTTTGAACAGATTTTCATAATGAAGTCATGTCCCTCCCCTCCTATAAAAAGAGGGCTTTTCTTTCACTTTAAAGGAGCTTCGGGGAACACTCTTAACACATATTCAGTTTATCTTTTACATACTCTATCACAACACAAAAACTGGAGAACTTGAAGGAGTTTCTGGAGAACAAAAATCCTCTAAAAAAGCTGAGAGTCTTTCAAGGTTCTTTGATTTTCTTTTGAGGTTCTTGTCTATTCAAATGTGGCTAGTTTATTCCTGGGTCATTGTCGAGGTTTTGGGCTGTTGAATTGTTGTTCGTTCTTGCTGGGATTGCTATCCATTTTTCCTTTTCAAGCAAGTTTCCTCACTGATTCCAGTTTCTGCATTTAGGTACTCTTCTGATTTTTCTTTCTTAATGTAATTTGATTTGGCTTGGAATAAGGACACGAAGGTGTTGATGTGCTATAGCTGTGTCATTACCTTGTGTGATTTCTGTTGACAAGACGAGTGAATAAATGTTTGACTTCACGGGTTAGAGTTCCATTCGTTATTTTAGATTATTGAACTGCAGTGATCCATTCTTATTGGTTATAATATATGAATGATTTGAGTTACTGTAGTATGCGACGAAAGAAGTAGAAAAATATAGTTTTAATTAAGTTCATACATGTTAATTTTTAGTGTAGTTGCAGCAGTCCCTATTAAGAAAAGAATTAGCTTTACTTCACTAAAAGTTCTTGTAATAATCTGTCACCCGTTGAAGTTTACTTAAATATTTCCTTCATGTATTGTTAATCTCCCTTTGTGAGATTCATAGCTACATGGTTTCATGGAAGTTGGTGACATTCTGATACAATCGCTGATTAGCTTTCTTTTGCTTTAAATTTCTTTAATATGATTAATATAGAATTGTTGCATTTTTATACAATTTTCATTCATGTAATTCTCCAGTTTGTATAATGTTCACAAGCATAGGAAATATTATTTGGCTAATTGTTTGCTCACTAATTAACAAGAGGATCATGAATTAATCTTGAAAGGAAGGGTGAACGTAACAATTGGGTAACAGTCGGGTTCTGACGATTTGAATACCTTTGAGATAAGCAGATGTACTAATTGAAGTTAAATGCGGCTGGACTTTTCAACGTTTCCCTCCCCTTGGATTGGTACTTCACAGGAATATATCGTATTTTGAATTAAGAACTTAGTCACCTAATTATTTAATGCTAGGCAACTAGTAGGCGCGCTTTAATTTTTTCATTCACGAACTCACTTGCGGAGCGTGATGTTTAGCACTTAATCAATTAATTTAATAATCTCATGTCATACCCATTAGTTTTGAGTTAATTTTTTTAATTTAATTAATCCTCTGCTACAATCGCGGATTCGCTCGCGTATCACGATAGTTGACCCTCTTTTTTTTAAAAAAAAATAATTTTTAAGTATTAATTTTCTCATATGTAGTAATTTCTCAAAAGTATTACAAAAAATTGACTGTCATCATTTCGGTTCGCTTGCGAGGCGCAATTATAATAAGTTAATTAATTTTGTTATTCGATCACGCATTCGCTTGCGTAGCGTGATTATGACAATGTAATTTATCCCAATTATTTTTTTTAATAATTCTTATAATCCAGAAATAACAGCAGATAGGTAAAACATGAAAATCATATAAATTACAGTTTGTCCAAAATTAATATAAGCCAAATATAATTAATAAAGCGACCGTGCTAGAACCACGGGACTCGGGGAATGCCTTGCACCTTCTCTCCGGTCAATAGAATTCCTTACCCAGACTTTGTTTTCATAGGCTAATAATAATAGAGTCAAACATTCCTTTAACTAGGGATTCAAATAAAAGGTGACTTGAAACACCGAAAATCAATTCCAAGTGGCGACTCTGTAAATAAAATAATTCCTACTCAAATTCGTCACTTCAAATGGAAAAATTCTTTTAACCCCACAATCCATAACACACATATCTTCTGGCGCCCCGTAAAAAAGGGGTGTGACAGACATCGAAATTTTAATGGATCAAGCTAAATCCTAAATTCAAGATACTATAAGACCTCTTGAAACTCTAGGAGTCTGTTAGTGTTGCTTGGAGGCTACTCTACCAAAACCCTAGGTCACTCCTATAAAAAGGGTTACATAATCCTTTAAAAAATATCTCAAAAATGGAGATCATCTCGAAATTCCCATAAACTCACGGGATATTCACAAAGAGATCAAGAAGTGGCCAGATAATTCTTGATGATAAAATACTTCAAGAAGATCCACAACATACTTCATGGATATCAAATAAATCCATGAAAGCCCGCAACATCCTACGTTCGAGAAACACGCTGTTCTAGCCCTCGAATCACGGAGATAGTGGAATAAACCCCTTACAACAAACAGAATTGTACCCCCGTCATTTTATCAATAAAACTATGTTTCTTCATATTTATATTGTGATTGCAATTTATTTCGTATTCACAAATAAATTTGATGCAAACAAATTGGCACGCCAGTGGAACCGGTTCTGCCATTCATCTCTTTCTCCTGTAAATCGAAAACTACAATGCGACGATCTTCAGAAATAGAATAGATCTCAAATAATGTTCACAATCTCTGGAGGCAATATTGCTTGTTCTCTATCAAAGTAGTTATACAACAAAGCTGCAAAACTGCTAGAAGAGCGCGCCACACAAAAGCTGCAAAATTGCAAGGATGGACACAAAAAGTTATCCTTCGCCGAAGCCACAATACTGCAAGGCAAAACTCCAAGGGTTGATGTCTTGTGGAGGTTTGATATCGAGACTATTGGTACTCCATCATAAATCTACAACCAAAAAAAAAAGTTGATAAGTCCATGGTGGTGATGTGCGGGGCGACGACACCAAGGTTCAAGTTCTCTTGGATGACAATGTTAGCGGCTTGGTCATTTCATTTTGCCAACAAATACAAGTACCATGGTTTAATCTACTTGGTAATTAGCATCCAACTAGTTGGTTTTGAAAATTAAAATTTCATGAAGGGAGGAGTTAAAGAGGAATTACTTTCCCGAAAGAATTCAAGTTAAGCATTTCTTTACTAGGAATAAAATGAGTACAAATCCATGTACAATAAGGAATAAAGTTCCTGCCCTTTAGTGCTACGGGGAGGAAATTGCTTTTGAGATTGAAATCATTTCTCAAATACTAGTTCAGTGGATAATCAGAGGAAGATAGTTTCCCCGTTAGAAAAGAAGTCCACGTGAAGAAAAGGAACGCACTAAAATGTTGTCTAAGTACTTCAAGTTTCGTCAAACCTACATCCCTACAAACCTCGAAGCAGGGGACATTTGTATACATCAAAATTTTAATGGATCAAGCTAAATCCTAAATTCAAGATACTATAAGACCTCTTGAAATTCTAGAAGTCTGTTAGTGTTGCTTGGAGGCTACTTTACCAAAACTCTAGGTCACTCCTATAAAAAGGGTTACATAATCCTTTAAAAAATATCTCAAAAATGGAGATCATCTCGAAATTCCCATAAACTCACGGGATATTCACAAAGAGAACAAGAAGTGGCCGGATAATTCTTGATGATCAAATACTTCAAGAAGATCCACAACATACTTCATGGATATCAAATAAATCCATGAAAGCCCGCAACATCCTACGTTCGAGAAACACGCTGTTCTAGCCCTCGAATCATGGAGATAGTCAGGAGAGAAGAATCAAGAGAACAAACAGAATTGTACCCCCGTCATTTTATCAATAAAACCATGTTTCTTCATATTTATATTGTGATTGCAATTTATTTTGTATTCACAAATAAATTTGATGCAAACAACCTGTTTAGCCAAGCTTTTGGAAAGTCAAAAATACTTTTTTCTTCAAAAAATACTTTTTAAAAAAAATTGAGATGTTTGGACAAAATGAAAAAAAATGCTTTTGAACAATAACAGAAGCAGTTTTTCTGCTTTTAAAGATAAACTACAAATTCTAGCTTCTTTCAAGAAGTGGAAGAAGAAAATTAATTTATTTTGGACAAAAATATTCTTACAATAAATTTTATATTTTCCAAAGTATCCTCATTACAATAACTTTTTTTTCTCTCTCTACCATACTGTTCTTCTCTTTTTTATTTTCATCATATTTTTATTTTCTTTCTATTATCCCTCTTTGGAATATTCTATTTACTATAAACAAATTTCTTCTTTTATATAGTAATTTATAAGAGTAGATTTTTAATTTGTATTGAATAATATATTTTAATATATTAAAATTATTATGTACATGATAAGGAATACCAAATACCACCAATATTATTGCTTTGAAATAACTATATTTTATATTGATTAAAATTCTTAATTTATATTTTTATTTTATGTTTATGTTTGAATTGAATTCCTTTAAAATAAATATATAAATTTCTTTCTTTCTTTTGAATAATACTAATTGCAAGGTGAACCTAAACTGTTCTTTTTCATAATTTAATATTTAAAGTATATTTTTTAAAAATTAGCCTAACATAATTTGCTTGTAAAAAGTAATATTTAAATGAATTGACCAAACACAAAATGTTGCTTTTAAAATACTTAAAAAAATATATTTAAAAAAAGTAAATTTTGACAACTTGACCAAACTGGCTCTAACTATTGAACAAGATCCATATGATTTGAATTATTTTCCTTGATATCTATAACGCCAAAGGCAATAAAAATATGCCAATGGTCTAAAATTGCAAAGCAAAGTCTAAAAGAAAATTATATCTAAAATTTTAGCAGTACATCTTATTGGTTAGGTTATTTTCATTTTTTTTTTGTTTAGCATCAAAATAATCTAAATATTTTCCATTTTTCCACTTTGTCATTTTCTAACTTTTAGGTGCAGTAGTATCAACCGAGGGTGTATTTGGTACGAAGGAAAATGTTTTTCATGAAAAATATTTTCCTGAAAAATGAGTGGTTTTATCACTTTTTTTTATTTGGTTGGTGAGTGGAAATTTTTTTCGGGAAATATTTTTTAGTATTTGGTTAGAGAATAAAAAATATTTTTTTATGCTACTCTCCTCATCCCCTTTCCATTCCCCATGTTTCCTTGCTCCCCCTCCCCCAATTGGGGTGGGTGGGTAGGTGGGGTGGGGGTGTGGCGCGGGTTGGATTTGGAGTGGAGTTGGGTGCGTGGGGTTGGGTTGGTGGGGCTGGGGAATATGGTGGGTAAGGTTGAGAAGCAGTTTTGAAAAATATTTTTCCATCTCTTGATAGGAAAAAGAGTTTTCTCCAATTGGAGAAAAATGAGTTCGTGATGAAAATATTTAAGCCAACCAAACATGAAAAAGTTAGAAAATATTTCCTTGTTACCAAACACACCCCGAATCTCAACTTATTTTGGATCAAATTTATTTGTCGAAAAAGAGACAGAAACCAAATTTAAAATTTTAAAAATAGAAACAAAAAATAAATAAAATAGGCGCTACAGTGTTGAAGAAAAGTAACGGAACTAAAAGAGAACGGAATCGTATATTAATCGTACCGGTGTTTCTCTTTTCTCCATTCCTCCGATTCCTTCTCATCGAATCTAATTCGCATAGCTTTATTATCCAATCCCCACCAAATAAATGTGGCATAGATCAGCTTCGTTCATTCTTGACAAACGAGAAAACGACGACGTTCTCAGTTCAGAGAGCCGCCGCATGTCTTCATTATCCATGGCGGCCGAAGCCCCTCAACAACCTAACCCTAATAATCCCAATATTTCCGCCTACTATCAGACTAGAGCCGCTCACCATGGAGTTGTCACCAGTGACTGGCTTGCTCAGGCTCAAGCCGCCGTCGGCCACAGCCCTGACGGCGCTGTCACCGAAAACTCGTTGTCAAAAACCGTGGATTCTGGGAAGACGTTTAGTGTGATTGATGAGTTCAATAATTGGCGTAAACAGCCTGATTTGGCTGAAGCTGTGGCTGCTATTAGGGCTTTAGCCTCTGTTATTCGGTCAAGTGAAGCTACTACTATGATGGAGCTGGAGATTGAGCTCAAGAAGGCTTCTGATTCTCTCAAGGTTCCTTTTTTTTTTCTATTTCTATTTATACTTTGATTGAATATTTTAATTTTCTTTGCTCTTACAGTGAATTGAATGTTTTGAGTTTCGATGGTGAGATACTTTGTGTTAGACTAGTGGATAGTATTTAACCGTTGAGGCGCGTAGAACACTTTCTTTAAGATATTAATTGCCCTGAACGATTGTTGTTGGGGATCAGCAATAAACCTTACAGGATCCAACAATGCCTCCAAAACCTCCCGGCTGCAATTCCTGAAGCATTTATTTCAGTTTTGAGAACGTTTAGTTTCGCGAGTAAGATTCTGAAAGAATAGGAGAAAAATATGTTTTTGATAACCTGCAAAATTGCAATTTTACAATGCTAAAGAGAGGAAGTTAATACTGTTTGTATTGCTCATGTTCAGACAATTATTGGTGTCTTTTCTGAAAATGGCACTTGTTGCAACAAGCCATGGCTGTTCCTGTTTCTATTTGAACTACCCCAGATGATAAGCTGGAGACGGTTATGTGTGGCTTTTCTGGTTCTAGCCCGGAATGAAGGTTTAGAAAACCAACTGCTTATCACTTTGTTGGAACTTTGACAAGCTCATGCTGATGGAAGGTTTAAAACCTAACGATATCTTTCTTTATGCACACAACCGTGCCATTCCCTTTTGTATTTCTAAAATTTGCAAACTAGTGGGGGATTGTTGGTATTGTAGTTAGCGAATTTCACATTTGGTTTTGTTGAAACTACACATGCAATATTAGTCTCATGCCTTTTCTAAGTAGTTAGGTTCTTTCATGAAAGATATTAAATGATTTGACTTTTCATGAAAGAACGCGTCTGTCGAAAAGTAACCATTCATAAAGATAAGACTGGTGATGCATGAGTCTTTGTTGGTCTATAAATAAGAGGACAACTGAATTTTCAGTGTTATAATGAAAAGTTTGCAATAAATTATTTCCAGATATACAAAGTGAATTCCCAAACATAGAATGAGAGTTCTATGGAATTATTCAGTGTTCCTTATAAAAAAGGGAATTCTTCAGTGTTGTTAGTTACAGAATTCACAAGGCTTTGTTGTATCTTGGTTGAATACTTGTGACTAAAGCGATAGTAAAATAGGGGTGGCAGTAAATAAATTCTCTATCGAAAGCAATTCATTTGAACCTCAAACTTACAAATCTTCATACTTTTTTGATCCATTTTCTTCTTTCCCAAGAAATCCAATACTTTGTGCTGTCTGTGACAAATTATCTTTTTAATGGAACTCTTTCATTGGTTTAATCATGTGGTTGGTGGTGCCACTTTTGTGCTGGAAAACCAAACCAGAAGAGGACCATAATTTGAGATTGATGGGTGAAAGGTGTGGTATTGTCCGTTTGATACTTTTGAGTATATATAAGAATGAATTTGTCTTATAATTTCAATTCAGAAAGAAAGGTTGTTTGGAAACTAGATACCAACCAGTTATGAAACCATTTACAGTCTTTCATTGCTTATGTGCTATGGCAGTCTTGGGACACAACTTCCATCTCTTTGACAGCTGGTTGTGATTTGTTCATGCGATACGTAACAAGAACTTCAGCATTGGAATATGAGGACTTCAATTCAGCTAAGTCTCGCCTTCTCGAACGTGCAGAGAAGTTTGGAGAGATATCCTATAAGGTATACCTAAAAATGACAGTTTCACTTGTCCATGAAAGACTAGAAAGTATTAATGCATTGCTCATCACACTAATATAGATCCTCTCTGAACTTTGCATTGCAGGCGAGGAAAATTATTGCTATGCTCGGTCAGGATTTTATTTTTGATGGTTGCACCATCTTGGTACATGGTTTCTCACGTGTGGTTCTGGAGCTTCTGAAAACAGCAGCTCAGAACAGGAAGGTCTTTAGAGTTCTCTGCACTGGTGTGTACAGAAAAAGTTCCAATTGCTGTTGTTGGCAAATTGATTGTTTCTCTCTCTCTCTCCCCCCCCCTCTTCCTCTCCTTTTGAGGTTTGCTGTGTCGTGTATGGCTTCTAGGAATGGAAAGAAACTAGAAAGAAGTTGACTCTCTTTGCCAGATAAAAAGTCAATCGGGTTGGTTGATTGAATTAAATTAGGAAAATGGGAAAGTAACTATGTTTTGCTCATTTATATCTTTCCGGCTATCTTAGAGGCTTCACATGGGATGTAGAGGTCAAGCTTTTCTGTTATCTTGTGTCACAAATGCTATTTCTCTTTCTCCAAGTTCCACACTAGTACAGTCTGGTTAAACATTATTGCTTTCTTTTGAAACCTTATCATTTTGGTTGTTTTACTTGTTGGCTGAGGATTGAATTAGCTTTAGGTATGCTTAAATTCATGCCCATTAGAGGAGACCTGATTCCATCTTATGATAATTGGTATTTATTATTTTAAATGCAGAAGGAAGGCCTGATAGGAGTGGATTACGATTTTCCAATGAGCTAGCCAAGCTTGACGTTCCTGTGAAGCTCTTAATAGACTCTGCTGTAGCATATAGCATGGATGAAGTTGATATGATTTTTGTCGGGGCAGATGGTGTGGTTGAAAGTGGCGGTATTATCAACATGATGGGGACCTACCAGATTGCTTTGGTAGCCAAGAGCATGAATAAACCAGTCTATGTGGCAGCTGAAAGCTATAAGGTTGGTAGATACCATATTTCTTCATCACATTGATGGTTATTGATTGAACTCCCTTACTGTATACATGATTTGAAAAAATGCTCCCAACTTCTTGATGTTGCTTTTTGTATAAACTGCTCCAAAGAGGATGTTTAGTGAATGCAATCTACCACATGATTGATTCGCCTGATAATTTCAAATTTCTTTGTACAGTTTGCTCGTCTCTATCCATTGGATCAAAAAGATATGGTGCCAGCTTTACGTCCAATTGATTTTGGGGTACCAATTCCATCCAAGGTGGAAGTTGAAACTTCTGCTCGTGATTATACGCCGCCTCAGTATCTTACACTACTATTTACAGATTTAGGTGTTCTGACTCCATCTGTTGTAAGTGATGAGCTCATACAGTTGTATTTGTAGTGTGAATGAAGTATGGATTCGCTAGGTGTACCAAGCATTGCATGTATGGATTTCATTCTCCCAATTTCACCCACAAACTTATATGATTGTGAATTTTTGCAGTATTATCTCTTGAATGTTTTATATGGCATGCACTCCTTGGGTTTCTCCATGTGGCCTATGAGGATTTTTCTTTGCCTTGTTGGCATACAATTGCAGACGTGTAATTTTTGACCCACTTAAAAATAGTCCTAGTATTTTTAGGATATTTATTTGAGTTTATTTCTATAGGATTTTACTTTATTATTAATTTTAATTCTATTTTTAAGGCGCAAAAATTGAAAAATACAAAAATAGTTTCATGTTTTATCTTATTTCTATTTAGTTTAGGTTAAAATATTTTTATAGTGGTATTATTTTAATTTTACCATAACTTTAACGTATTTTTTTTATTTTAATATGATCTTTGAAAAATATCAAAAATAACTTCATGTCATAGTATAGTTAATTTTAATTAATTAAGAGTGATTTCACAATTTTATAATACATTATTTTAGAAAAGGAAATTAATATTTTTAGCCTTGTAGCATTAAAACGCCACTTTTAAAGGCAATTTTACCCCAAATTGAGGCCCAATTTCGAATATTAAAGGCCCAAATTTGGGCAACTCAATCCCCTCCCCTTGCAATGTAGCCCAATATCCTTTGACCCGCCGGCCAACCCACCGCCCCGCCCCAATTCCCTCCTTAAATCCTAACCCTTCATCCCTTTAATCCAACGACCCTTATTCTTTCCCCACCCTATATAAAAACCAGATATTAACCAAACCCTAGCCCTAATCTTGAAGACCTAAAGCAGCCGCACCACACCCTCCTCTCAACCCTCTGCTGCCCTAACCACACCCCAAACCCGCCAGAACCCGCTCATGGTCCCCTCCTCTCTTCTCTCCTTCCACGTCACTCAGATCGTACAAAGCCTCATCATATCAATTAGATTCACACGTTTTTCCTTTCTTTTTCGTTTTTTTGAAGCAAATCCGAGGCCTTAGGATAAAAGATTGGAAAATGGGAGCCGTTGGATCAAGGTCTTGATCCAAGACCTCCATTTTTTGATTTTTTGTTTACAAAAAGGATTTTCGGATTTTGGTTTTGGGGGTCCACACGGTTTTGGGCGTTACTTGGTGAAGAAGAAGAAGATTCGAGAGTGAGCTATATATTTGGGGATTTTCGGACAGAGAAGAGGAGGTTTTTGAGAGAGAAAAAACTGGAGAGGAAGATTAGGGTTTGTGAGTTCTTCTTCTCTGTCCTTATATATCCCGAAAAATCATAAAAACAATAAAAGTTTTCTGTTTTGATTTAATTAGGAGTCAAATTTTTGAAAAATAGGAAAAAAAAATCAGTTTCTTCTTTTGACTTTGGCGTCAAAAATGGAGTTGGATGGAAAACGTATTTGAGTTGTTCCTTCTCCGTTCGAGTTCCTCGTCGTGACAGATTGCCATTCGAGTTTTGTTGAGTTGAAGCTCGTTTACCAGTCGAGTTTGCCGTTTGAGGTTGAGTTCAGTGGTTCGCGGTTCCCGTTGTAATCCCTTGTTCGAGCTCGTTCTTTGTGAATCATTGTAGCTGTTGAAGTGTTATCAATCGAGGTTAATTTCAGGTTCCCCTCTGATTCCTTCTTTGTTCTATATTTGGTGTTATTAAAACATGATAATAACCGGGTTTTGATTGGCTTATAGATGATTTGATCCGCCGTTATTTTTGAGATTAACAAATGAAACTCATATTGGTTTGGTGACTATTCATGAGAGTGCGTGATCGTCATATCATTGCTTGCAATTTTCATGAATATTTCTGCTTGTTTAGTCGAGTTTAAGCGTGAAGTGAGTTCTGAAATTGTCTGTTCTACGATTTGAAACGAATATGTCCGGTTTCTTATCCTGTCTTCTCTCTTTCTTGACTGATAATCTCATTTGAGAACTTTCTTTTCTTGACCTAAATTTGTCGGCATCCTTAGTCGAGGTTCTGATTAGTTTGTTCCTGTATTCTGCTTTTTTTGAATTGGTGCCGAAGTTGTGAATGAACAGAACATTCGGCGTTTGAATTCTTGTGTCAAAAGGCTTGTAGAAGATTGATATTGGCGTTTTAGTTTTATGTAGAATGTTAGTCGCTTAGATAGGGATTCTATGTGTTCAAATGACTAATTTTCAAATCCGAAAACCAGTTAGCGATTCTTGTTTGAGTTCGAAGTTAAAATGAGAGTTTGATGAAGTGTAACCACTGGTTTGCGACTTAACTCGAGTTGATTTTGCCTCCAACATAGTAATCTTTACGGTTGCTAGTTTGATAGCTACTTTAAAAGGTCAGTTTGTCATTCAAGTTCCTATGTCAGTCAAGTTTGGTGCAGATCGCATTCGCAGCAGTTGCGTTGCTAAATTTGTATTAGTTATGACTGATGAAATTGAAACTCATAACTTAAGCGTGTTCAGGCGTTAAGTGAGTTTGAGCGTTTTGTTGGATGTTCCCATTCCACTGTCGTAAAGAATGAGATTAATGGTTGTTTCCTTCTAGAGTCTGTGTCATGTTTTATTATGATAGTTAAGTGAAGAAGTTGTTGGTGTTGGTTGATTTATCGTGAAGATAAGAACGGGTGATTTCAAACATGTGTTATGTTACGCAACGCCTTCCTGATGTTCTTTGGAAGGGAAACGTAAGGCTAAGCAACCGATGTCAGTGCGGTTGCTGTCCGCCAATGAGGTCCCCTCCGCACGCTAGACTAGATTGTCAGTGCCGTGCGGGAAAACCAATGTCACGAGCAATTGCGGAAGCTGAGAGAGAATTGGGTTTTGAATGATGATGATGATTTTATTGATGACTGAAATGCTGATTACAAAGATGCGGTGCCGAGGAGGAGAGACACCAGAAAAATGCTTGCTTGAAAATGTTTGATTGTTTGGTCCCCCTTAATAATGCTTAAAAAAAATAAACCAACATTATATGATTAGTCCTAATAAAGCTGTAGAAGCACACTGAATGGAAATGATGTAAACTACCCTATAATTACAATGAAAAGGACTTAGTTTATTACAAGGTAGAACTAAGTCCGATGACAACAACTTTGTCTTGCGGGTCAGGGTCTGTGCGCGCGTTGCTGTGGGCGCGCGTGACACTTGCTGTGTAGGCCTGAGGCTGGGCGCTAGTGCTTGGCATCAGGGTCTGTGCGCGAGGCGCTGCTGGAATGGGCCTGCAGCTGGGCGCTGGCGAGGCATCAGGATCTGCGCGCGCGGCATTGTCAGGGCGTGCGCCGCTATTGTCATTGGCCAGCCCTTGGGCGCTGGCGAGAGGCATCGGTGGGGCGACAGAGGCGCATGGGCACTTTTCACTTGGCGCAACCAAGACCACGAGGCCGACCATGGCGCTAGGCATTGTGAGACTTGCAAGGCCGCCATGGGGCGCGACTAAGGGGTCATGGGGCGTGTCTGGAAAGCAGCGCATGACATTCTCCCCCACCTGAGTTGGTGCCGTCCTCGGAGCCTTATGATGATGATGATGATGCTTCTGGTGGTTGTTGGATGGGAGGTCTGCGCCCCTCTATTCTGTGAGTTTGCTGTTGTAGCGACGCAATGATTTCATGCGGCTGACATGGAAGACTAGATGGATCTTCCACCAGGATGGAGTTTTCACCTGGTATGTGGACTTCCCAATGCGTTTTTCAATGGGCAGGGGCCCGATGTATTTTTGTTGCAGGCGAGGGTCATGGGTCCTTTCTGCAAACAAGTACCGCTTTGGGATACATAGCATTACTTTGTCCCCTGTTTGATGTTGGGCAACGCAAAGATTTTGTTCGGTGAATCTTTTTGTCCGATCTTGGGCTTTGACGAGATAGCTCCGCACTATCCCCATGTTGCGCTCCCATTCGCTCGAGAAGTTGGCAGCTCGAAGAGATTTCGGCATGGTTGATGCATTCACCGTTTGCGGGAGAAGCGGTTGCTGTCCAGTAACAATTTCCAAAGGGCTTTCGTTTGTATGATGGCTCTTTTGAGAATTGAAACACAGTTGAGCAGCATCCAGGAGCTTCACCCAATGCTTCTGTGATCTGGTTGCAAAGTTGCGGAGATATTCCTCCAGCATGTCATCGAACCGGTCTGTCTGGCCATGCGATGGTGGATGGATGTCTGAGTTGTGACTCAATGTTGACCCAAAGCACCTGAAGAGATGGGTCCAAAAGTTGCTAGTGAAGCGTGAGTCGTGCCTACTAACAATGTCTTTGGGCAGGCCCCAATGTTTGACAATGTGCGAGAAGAAGAGTCGAGCTGTATCTTCTGCTGATGCATTTTGCGGGGCTGCTATGAAGGTTGCATAGTTTGAAAACTGATCTATGACAACCATTATGGATGCAAGATTACCGACTTGGGGCAATCCCGTGATGAATCTGAGGGAAACACTTTCCCATGGTCTCTGTGGGACATGTAACGGCTGTCACACCTCCTATTTCCGCGCCCGCGGGGGCGAAGGGAGTTTTTCCAATTAAAGGACAATCGAAACGGGATTTGTTTATTTATTTCAGAGTCGCCACTTGGGAGATTTTAGGGTGTCCCAAGTCACCAATTTTAATCCCGAATCGAGGAAAAGAATGACTCTATATTACAGTATGCGTACCAGAAATCCGGATAAGGAATTCTGTTAACCTGGGAGAAGGTGTTAGGCATTCCCGAGTTCCGTGGTTCTAGCACGGTCGCTCAATTGTTATATTCGGCTTGATTATCTGATTTTATACAAGTGTGAGCTTATGTGCAAAATTTTAAACTTTTATCGCTTTTATCATTTACTGTTTTTATCGAGAATTGCAACGTTGTGAAAATGTATCTCGAACCGCGTCACAATCAATGTACCTGTGATTAGAAACACATTTCGACTCCGTTGAGATTTGGATTTGGGTCACATCAATGTGCACCCGAGTTTACGAAGGTAAGATTTATTAAGGCGCGTCCTAAAGAGTCTGACGTATTGTTATTTTAGGAGGGTTGTGAGATTTGCTAAACAACCCGTCCTGGAAACTAAATGCTTCAATAATATACATTTAACAAGGGCCCCGCATCTGCGTTTTGCTTATTTTTATCGAGGCTCATCTCGTTGTTATTTTTAAAGGATATCCTATAGCAACTACGTTTCTTGTCGTGTTTGTCTCTATCAATTGAAAGCAGTAAATAGCCTTAGTCGATTACATGCTTGCGAGCTTATTTATAACAAGATTTAAAGTGCTTTTACAGAATAATAAAGCGTGACTGCACTTATGGACAACTAGTCGAAAATTATGGGCCCAAACCTAGCTCATGCGAGATGGCCAGACTTGGGCCCCTGTTTTTCCGATACAGGCCTAGCTGATTTGTTTCGATTTTGGCTCGGCCTTCCTGAGGTTGAGGCCTAGAACTGATTCTTTGTTCTTTATCAATTTATATGTGACAATCTGGCAAAAGGGGAAAGAACTTTAACTCATGTGGATAGTTTTCCTATTTGGCCTACATTAGAGAATATACTACACCATCAGACTAAGTCTAAAATACAACTTATTACACTGGGAATGTTTTTCACCTAACCGCATACATACATGACTATCATTCATTAACCTACATTGATATACTGAGCGTGTAGGCTACTTCTATTATCCAAACGAAAATGTAACTATTTCATGACATTTAATGTAACAGTTCGTATATATAAAAACAATCTGCAGGTCCTCTCTTTTGCATTCATGCTCAAACTCTCAGTTACATTGGTGGTATCTATTGTGTACCTGGTAAGGAAAGGAAAGGAAGAAAGGAATGATCAGCTGGGCAGTATGCAGTAAACACAGCAACAACAGGTACACAGCAACAGCACAACAACAAACCAACAACCAAATGTTTTCCACAATCCACGAACAACCAACAATAATTCCCAGAACAAAATAAACCAGCAATGGTCGAGTGCCAAACCAGTAATTCCAGACGAAGAGTAATGAAACCCCAGAAGTAAAAGAGTGTTCAATGCAACAAATAACAACAGTTCAGCAACCAACAAACAGCTCAGTCAATGCAGATGACAGAACTTGGCCAAGGCAGCTTGACCAATATGAATTCTTATTCAACTTTCAGATGGTGTTTGGTTATAATCTATTTGGAAACTAACTTATGTTTTTCAGCTTTCTTTAAACTCAGTAAACCTTTCTTCAGACTAAAAGTTTCAGCTTTAAGACTAAAAATTCCAGCCTTTTGTTTTCTCCTTTTCTGAAGACTAAAAGTCCAGCCCCCTGTTTTAGTTCTCGAATGGCCTATTTATAAGCCAAAGTGACCAAGTGCAGCTAAGCTTCCCCTCATGCTGCAACTTGCAGCCTGCCCATACCCTGTTAAAGCCCATGCCTAAGCATCTTTTGGTGCCAGCCCCTTTGTTCCCCACGCCTGGTTTTAGTTTAATCCAGAATTATGGGCTCATTTTATTTATTCATTTTAAGCCCCATACCCTTGTGTCTTGTTTCCCATTAGTATTAGTTTAATCTTAATTATTACCCTACTTGTCAGCTTCATTTAAACTAATCTTTCTGTCCTTTTTGACACCCCAGAACACCCCTGCTTAGCCTTGATTATTACTGCCCTGCCTATTGCAGCATCAGGGCAGTTTTGAACTGATGAAAGTTCGAATTCAAGGCTGCCTGGGCTGAACCTTTTCAGTCATTTTTACAATGCAAACAAACCATTTTAAACCATGCTGGGGCATTCAGTTAGTGGCAACGTTCAATTAGTCATGCAACATTATTAGCTCGTTTGATTCATTAGTTATAGAAAACTAATCGACGACATTTATCGAGTCGACTATACTAATTATAACAGGTAATAATCAGTCGTTCAAATAAACAACACATACGGGGACCTAAAGGGCTTCGGACAACTTGGTCAGTCACTAGGAACCTATATAAGTTATTCATGCGACGACTATATTAATCGGACATGCTTATCATAGGATGCATTCAAATCATACACAAAAACCATCGACCAAATAAAAGGTCTTTACAGAGATGAAAGAAATCCGAATGAAAAATAACAACATAACAACCAAACACAACGGAATATACTGACAACTTAATTAGAACTAAAACGAAAGAAAAGAAAACTTACCCAAAAAAGGTTTGAAATCAAAACGACCCAAATTCTGATTCAACTTCGAACTCTTGAGGCCGAACAAACTTTAATCAGGGTGTTCTCACATGAGAACACCTTGATTAAGGTCTTTTAGACCTCAAACCCTTGTCCAGACCGGCCGGATTCCCCAGGTGCATGTGTTCTAAGGTCTGGATTTCCAGATCTGATTTTTAGGAAGTTGTGGGTAGATTCGGACCAAACCAAGCTTGGTTTGGTCACGAGGAAGGTCAGGGGAATGTCTGGTATGAAGATGGGGTGGTTTGGCATAGGTCCGGGTTCGACTCAAATCTTCAAACGAAGATTCGAGACGAGGGAAGGTGATTCGAGGCAAGAGGGTAACAGATCCATGTTCAGGAGAGTGAGGGGGTCTTAGGGTGTTCAGGAGGTGGTCACCGGCGTTCGTGCCGCCGGCTTTAATGGCGAGGGAGACGAGGGCGGCTAGGGTTTCTAATGGGAGGTCCGGGTTCGACTTGGGGACGAAGGGGTGGGGTGTTGGTATAGGGGGCGTGGGTGTAAGGGAAGGTTTATATATGGTCTATGGGATTGGATCTGAGCCGTTAGATCAGATGATCTCAACGGCTTGGATCTGAGGGTGAGAACTGAGACGGGGTCGTTTGGTAGTTAAACGGGGTCGTTTGGTTTAAGTGAGGGGTTGGGTTAGATTTGGGTCGGGTTTGAACCTGGGTTATTGAAAGTGATCCTGGACCGTTGGATTGGATTGATTGGAACGGCTGAGATGGATTGGCCTGAAACGATGCCGTTTCAGGAGATGCCTGGGCAGCCGGATTTGGACTGGGCCTGAGTGCTGGTTGGGCCTGTTATTTTGTTTAATTTTTGGCCCAAACCGATTTCCTTCACTTTTGTTTTCTAATTTCATTTTTTCTTTTAAAACAAAAATAAAAATAAAAATAATAAATAACGAAATTAAAACTAAACAACAATGCAACATTTTAACACAATTATCACAAAAATTATTTAAGTAAGTTAAAAACCTAGAACAAACGATGCACTCATATATATATATATATTTTTGAATTTTCTTTTACTGACCGAATTATGGTTTAATCATACATATTTTGTATTTTTGTTTGTTAATGATTAAATGCAAAAATGGACAGATCCACAAATGATTAACAACACATGTCACGAAAACTCGAACAATTGTACAGCGAAACTATTTGTTACTATTTTTATTTTCTTTTGGAGCGATTGCTCGTAAAGCAAAAATCACGTGCTTACAGCTGCCCCTTTTTGCACAAAGACACGAAGGGTTTTCGCGCAAAGATAAGCGAGCGATTTTTGCCTGTCCGAATACTCCGTGTGAAGCATTTTTTGAAAAAGATTTAACCGAACCTTCGCTTCAGAGGTTTCCTACATATCCTGGGCTGAACAGGAATCAGGTCAATGTAGTTCGGGAAATTTTGGTAGCTGGGACTACCGTGTGACCGTAGTGTTTGCTGTTGTTGTGCGCTATTGTATGTTGCTGTAAGATGCTACTGCTCAACCGATCTCCCCGTTACATTGCTCTAAAAGGAAAAGCAAGAAGCTAAGCTAGACTGAGGATCCTGAAATCTTATCCATCTTCAACTTGTTCTTGTTGCCTTGCTTTCTTGTCGGCTAACGCTTTCCTCTGATGCCTTTATCTTGTGACTTTGGAGATGATGCTGGTCCTTCACTTTTCTGAATGTCAGTTCTCATCACTTTGCTTGATTTGCTGTGAACATGGCTTTCTTCTTTAAATCTTTCAATGGTTTCTTCAGTGGTATGTTTCTTCATCAGCATCGTCATACTGGGCATGCTACAACGTTCCCAAACTGCTTCTTTTGAGACGCGTTCCTTTTTCCTTTTGAATTGCGCGCTTGCCTCTGCAGTTGTCTGCTTCTTGGTGCTGGGGATTTTATTGTTTCCCGTTTGGGGCTCTCTGTTGTACCCTTCCGTCTTCAGGTGGGGTGACTGATTCCAAAATCTAGAGCTAAAGAGTATTCCCGCATTATACTGGTGGGCGACCTAGAACTTAAATGTATTCCCGCATTATACTGGTGGGCGACCTAGAACTTAAAAGTATTCCCGCATTATACTGGTGGGCAACCTAGAACTTAAAAGTATTCCCGCATTATACTGGTGGGCGACCTAGAACTTAAATGTATTCCCGCATTATACTGGTGGGCGACCTAGAACTTAAATGTATTCCCGCATTATACTGGTGGGCGACCTAGAACTTAAATGTATTCCCGCATTATACTGGTGGGCGACCTAGAACTTAAATGTATTCCCGCATTATACTGGTGGGCGACCTAGAACTTAAAAGTATTCCCGCATTATACTGGTGGGCGACCTAGAACTTGAAAGTATTCCCGCATTATACTGGTGGGCGACCTAGAACTTAAAAGTATTCCCGCATTATACTGGTGGGCGACCTAGAACTTAAATGTATTCCCGCATTATACTGGTGGGCGACCTAGAACTTGAAAGTATTCCCGCATTATACTGGTGGGCGACCTAGAACTTAAAAGTATTCCCGCATTATACTGGTGGGCGACCTAGAACTTAAATGTATTCCCGCATTATACTGGTGGGCGACCTAGAACTTAAAAGTATTCCCGCATTATACTGGTGGGCGACCTAGAACTTAAAATGTATTCCCGCATTATACTGGTGGGCGACCTAGAACTTAAAAGTATTCCCGCATTATACTGGCGGGCGACCTAGAACTTAAAAGTATTCCCGCATTATACTGGTGGGCGACCTAGAACTTAAAAGTATTCCCGCATTATACTGGTGGGCGACCTAGAACTTAAAAGTATTCCCGCATTATACTGGTGGGCGACCTAGAACTTAAAAGTATTCCCGCATTATACTGGTGGGCGACCTAGAACTTAAAATGTATTCCCGCATTATACTGGTGGGCGACCTAGAACTTAAAAGTATTCCCGCATTATACTGGTGGGCGACCTAGAACTTAAAATGTATTCCCGCATTATACTGGTGGGCGACCTAGAACTTAAAAGTATTCCAATTGCTTCCCCATTCTTCCGAGAAAATTTTCGACAATCGGCAGAAAATTTTCTGCCCCGGTTTTGGTGACTTCCCTGGCGTTGCATCTCGCTGTCATCATCAATCCTTTGTTTTCCTGCAGCAGACAGAAGGATTTAATTAGTTTTCATCGTGGTGGTAGAGGGTGCCTTTCTGGCGAGCAATTTTTGTCTCTTCCTCTTTTCTTGCTCTTTGTCCCCATAATTGGTTGGCGGGCAAAGTTGCCTGTTGGGGGTCTCTAGCCTGCTGGGGATTGGTTTTCAATTTATCCCCCTTTCTGCTTTCTCTTTAAACACATGATGTGGGAGTCTGCTTCTAACTCCCGAAACCACTCCCTTTTGGAGCTTACTTTTTCCAAAATTTCCGGGCACAATCACTGCATTGCCCGGGACCGGCCTTTAAGACTGTTTGTATTATCCTGCATTGGATGAATTCCCCTTCGGTTTCTGGTAGTAAGCTTTGAAAAATCCTTTCAAGACACATTTTAGGGAAAGAAATAAAAGATATGGAAAGGAGAAAATCTTTCTGAACTAATATTTTTTGTGGGAGGAGACAATCAAAAGAACTTATCTGGAGGACATGACTGGTCCCCGTGATCATGACGTGCACCATAGATTTCCGACCCAGTCTATTTGTATCAATCGATTTGCCGGATGGTCTGACTTGCTGGGGATGATAAATGACTGTCCATGCTGTTGCAAATGTGGTAGCTTTTGTTGACTCGTCTTGTCGCCTCATAGTGCCCTTCGAGGGGTTTTCACTAATGAGACTCTCTCTTTTCTCTCATCTCCCGGCGCCTTATGGTGCCTGTGAAGGTTTTCACCGATAAGACTCTCTCATTTCATATCCCTCATCTTACATCGCCTCTCGGTGCCTGTGAAGGTTTTCACCGATAAGACTCTCTCATTTTATTTCTTTCGAGGATTCGGGGCGTTGTAGATACGACCCTCTCTTCTGGAGATTCCTTTGACTATCAATTCATTCCCAGTCTTACGATCCTCTTCTTTGCTGGGGATTGGTGTATTATTCTCGGTCTTATTCGCCTGACTCGACATCTCTTGAACATTGATCGGGAGGTCTTTTGGACGTTGATGTTGGTTTTGGTGCGGAGTTAAAGAAAGGTTATGAAAAATGAAAATAATTTGATGGGTGGTGCGCTACAACTTTTGGAATCAAATCTTTGTTGGAACTTAAAACATAACCTCTGCCCCAGTTTTCTTGCTTGGGGAATTTATTTTTTATACTTATGTTGCGTTATGTGCGTTACGCACGCTGTGCCTATTATGCACACTATTATGCATCCTACATTTACTATGATGCATACTATGACCGAGCCGTGAGGCGCCTACGTATCCTCTTTGAGGAATCAGGTCAAACGTAGTTCCCACGGTTTTGTATTTCTTTATGATTTCATCTTCTTCTTTTTTTTTTTTTTCATTTTCTTTTTCTTTCTCTTTTCTTTTTCTCTTTTTCCATGTCTTTTCCATTAGTGATTCCAAAAGAGGGGTATGCAAGAATTTCTTAAGGCTCAAAGGGGGAAGCAAGGGTTAAAAGTGTTTGGATAGAAGAAAGAATTGCCTCCGTCATCTCATTATCCAACAAACGCCAAATACAAACAAATAAATCATAATTAAAGAAATTACGCATAATATCTCTTGACTGCATCTGAATTGATAGCCATGTCGACACATCTACCCTCGACATCTGTCAAACACAAAGCACCGTTGGACAATACTTTGGTCACGATATAAGGCCCTTGCCAATTTGGGGCGAATTTGCCTTTTGCCTCGACCTGATATGGGAGGATCTTCTTCAATACCAGCTGTCCTACTTCAAACTTCCTGGGGCGCACCTTCTTATTATACGCTCTTGCCATTCTCTTCTGGTACAGCTGACCATGGCACACTGCTGCCAATCTTTTCTCATCTATCAGGCTCAACTGTTCCAATCGAGTTTTGACCCATTCATCATCATCAATCCCGGCTTCAGCGAAAATTCGGAGGGACGGAATTTCGACCTCCGCTGGTATCATGGCCTCAGTTCCATACACCAACAAATAAGGAGTTGTGCCTATGGAAGTCCGGACGGTAGTGCGGTACCCCAACAAGGCAAAGGGTAATTTCTCGTGCCATTGTCTGGACCCTTCCACCATTTTTCGCATTGTCTTCTTGATATTCTTATTGGCCGCTTCGACTGCTCCATTCGCCTTGGGACGATATGGGGTGGAATTGCGGTGTGTAATCTTGAATTGTTGGCATACCTCTTTCATCAGGCTGCTATTAAGATTCGCACCGTTATCCGTGATGATCACTTTTGGGATCCCAAATCTGCAGATGATATGGGAGTGAACAAAGTCCACCACTGCCTTCTTGGTTACTGATTTGAAGGTTTTAGCCTCAACCCATTTGGTGAAGTAATCAATGGTCACTAGGATGAACCTATGACCGTTGGATGCTGCTGGCTCGATGGGCCCAATGACATCCATGCCCCATGCCACAAACGGCCAGGGTGCTGACATCGTATGTAACTCTGTTGGCGGAGAATGAATCAAATCCCCATGTATCTGGCATTGATGACATTTCCTTACAAAAGTGATGCAATCGTGTTCCATGGTGAGCCAATAACACCCTGTTCGAAGGATCTTTCTTGCCAATACATATCCGCTCATGTGCGGTCCGCAAACTCCCGCATGTACCTCTGCCATAACCGTCGTTGCTTGACTGACATCTATGCATCTCAACAATCCCAAATCCGGGGTTCTTTTGTACAATACTCCTCCACTGAGGAAGAAGCCATTCGACAAACGCCGAAGGGCTCTTTTTTGGTCTCCAGAGGCATGTTCTGGATATATCCCCATTCTGAGGTATTCCTTGATATCATGAAACCAGGGTTTGCCATCTGCTTCTTCTTCTATGGCATTGCAGTAGGCGTGCTGATCACGGACCTGGATGTGTAGAGGATCAACATACATTTTGTCAGGATGGTGCAGCATTGATGCTAAGGTGGCCAAAGCATCCGCAACCTCGTTGTGAACTCTAGGGATGTGTTTGAACTTCACCGATCGAAATTGCTTGCTCAGATCATGCAAGCATTGTCGGTATGGTACGATTTTTAGATCTCGTGTTTCCCATTCTCCTTGAATTTGATGTATCAAGAGGTCCGAGTCTCCCAAGACCAAGACGTATTGGACATCCATGTCAGCAGCCAAGCGCAGACCCAGAATGCAAGCCTCATACTCGGCCATATTGTTGGTGCAATAGAAGCGTAGTTGAGCTGTAACAGGATAATGCCGTCCTGTTTCAGAAATGAGTACTGCTCCTATTCCAACCCCTTTTGCGTTTGCAGCTCCATCGAAGAAAAGCTTCCAACCTGGTTCCTCAGGTAATTCCAAATCATTCGTATGCATCACCTCTTCGTCAGGAAAATACGTTCTTAAGGGCTCGTATTTTTCATCAACAGGATTCTCTGCCAAATGGTCTGCCAGTGCCTGGGCTTTCATGGCCGTCCTCGTTACGTAGATGATATCAAATTCTGTGAGCAGAATTTGCCACTTTGCCAACCTTCCCGTGGGCATAGGTTTCTGAAAGATATACTTCAATGGGTCCAAACGGGATATGAGATAAGTAGTATACGAAGACAGGTAGTGCTTCAACTTCTGAGCTACCCAAGTTAAGGCACAACATGTTTTCTCGAGTTGAGTGTACTTGACCTCATGTACTGTGAACTTCTTGCTAAGATAGTAGATGGCTTGCTCCTTCCTTCCTGTGTCATCGTGTTGCCCCAATACACAACCAAATGAATTTTCCAAGACCGTCAGGTAAAGAATTAGGGGCTTCCCGGGCTTAGGCGGGACCAATACGGGTGGATTAGACAGATACCCTTTGATTTGGTCGAAAGCCTCCTGACACTCTGCCGTCCAACCTACTACAGCATCCTTTCTCAGCAGCCGAAATATGGGCTCACAAGTTGCTGTGAGTTGAGCGATGAACCGGCTGATGTAATTGAGTCTACCCAGCAAACTCATTACCTCTGTTTTGTTCCTTGGCGGTGGCAAATCTCGGATGGATTCAATTTTGGATGGGTCTAACTCAATCCCCCGTCGACTGACGATGAATCCTAGCAACTTTCCTGATGGAACCCCGAATGCGCATTTGGCCGGGTTAAGCTTGATATCATACCTCCGGAGTCTTTGGAAAAATCTCCTTAGGTCTGCTACATGGTCCTCCTGACGCCAAGATTTGATGATCACATCATCGACGTACACCTCGATTTCCTTGTGTATCACAGCAGTCATTGCTCGCATGTACGTCGCCCCGGCGTTCTTCAACCCGAACGACATTACCCGATAGCAGTAGGTTCCCCATGGCGTAATAAACGCTGTCTTCTCAGCATCCTCCTCGTCCATTAGGATCTGATGATAACCCGCATAGCAATCCACAAAGGATCCGATCTCGCGCCCAGCGCAATTATCGATCATGATATGAATGTTGGGTAACGGAAAATTGTCCTTGGGACTTGCTTTGTTGAGGTTGCGGTAGTCGACGCACACCCTGATTTTTCCATCCTTCTTTGGGACTGGCACCACATTGGCCAACCACTCGGGATATCGAGTGACCCGAATGACCTTTGATTGCAGCTGCTTAATCACTTCTTCTTTGATCTTTACACTCATTTCTGTTTTAAATTTTCTTAGTTTTTGCTTGACCGGAGGGTATGTCGGGTCAGTGGGTAATTTGTGAACCACTAAATTGGTGCTTAATCCAGGCATATCATCATATGACCAGGCAAAAACATCTTTGAATTCCCTGAGAGTTTTGATCAATTCTGCTCTGACATTCGGCTCAATGTGGATGCTAATTTTGGTCTCTTGGACGTTATCAGCGTCTCCTAGATTCACGGCCTCGGTGTCATTTAGGTTAGGCTTGGGCTTCTCTTCAAATTGGCACAGTTCTCGATTTATTTCTTCGAAGGCTTCACCTTCGTCACATTCAGATTCATCGTCACAAACGTCCTTTTGCATCATTGAGTTGGTTTCAGATTGATTTATTAGACTAGGTCGAAGATCCGCTGTGCATGCCATGTCATTAGAACCAGTAAAAAGAGAACTGTTCAGAAAGAAAAAGAACAAAACAAAAATTAAAATGGGACGAAAGAAAAGAACTTTATTAAATTTGCGGGATAAAAGGGTTCACACTTTTACAGAAACGAAAGTAAAATTTGGATTACACCCTTGAATAATCCGATCAAACAAACAAACAAACAAAATATTAATCAAAGCCTACTACCAAGACTCCCCTCGGACAGGAAGAGGAGTAACCGTCCAATTGTTGGTCTTGGCCTCAGGCCCCACAAATTGTATCTCTGCTCTACTGGAACCTTCTCCAGCTTCCACCATACTGACATCCGCGAATAGTCTCTCAAAACTCTGATTCAGGTCTTCATTTATACCGATCAAAGGTCCTTGAACCTTTGGGACCGGTGACTCCTTGGCACTTGCTTTGACAAAAGACCTTGAGAGGCGTGGTACTGGTTTAGGAAGAAACCAGGCCCTCTTCTTCATTTTTCGCGCTTGCTTCCTGTCTGCTGCGGTTGGTTTGAACCCCAACCCGAAAGTTTCCAGATTCTTAGGAAGGGAGACAGGTTGGACTATCCCTTGAAGCTCGACTCCCAGGCCTTTTCCCGGCACAAATCCATTACCCAGCATTTCTGATACCATCATGACTGTTGCGGCAGCTACCCTAGGGTGCGGGATGATTTCTCCTTCAGAAATTTTGTTGGCCGACCCTGTATCGAGAATCTGGTAGACCCAAGGACCTTTGTCATCAGTGGTCTCTATGAAAGGCACAATGGTTCCGCCCATGGTGCATGCTGTATCCTCGCCGTGTAACACGACCTCTTGTCTTTCCCACTCGAACTTCACCGTCTGATGTAGGGTGGAAGGCACCACTTTAGCTGCATGAATCCAGGGTCGTCCTAACAGCAGGTTATAAGAAACTGTGGCATCTAACACCTGGAATTCCATGGTAAATAGGACTGGCCCAATGGTCAGTTCAAGTACAACATCCCCCACAGTGGCTGTTCCGTTTCCGTCAAACCCCCGGACACAGATGCTATTCTCCCAGATTCATCCACGGTCAATCTTTAACTGGTCTAGGGTGGATAATGGACAAATATTGGCGCTTGAGCCGTTATCCACCAATACTCGAGTTACCACCGAGTCTTCACATTTGACAGCTAGGTATAGAGCTTTGTTATGCTCTGTACCTTCCACCGGCAGGTCATCATCTGAGAATGTTACCCTGTTCACCTCGAAAATCTTGCTGGCAATGGTTTCCAGGTGGTTTACAGAAATCTCACTGGGTACATGAGCCTCGTTCAATATCTTTAACAGGGCCCGACGATGCTCCTCAGAATGGATCAGCAACGACAACAGTGAGATCTGGGCCGGTGTTTTTCTCAGCTGTTCGACCACAGAATAGTCATGTACTTTCATCTTCCTCAGAAATTCTTCAGCCTCTTCTTCGGATACTGGCTTCTTGGTTGCCACTGGGTTGGTTTTTCTTAGCTCCACCGGAGCAAAACATCAACCTGATCGAGTCAGCCCTTGCGCTTCACAACTGACTTCTTCCACCTGTTTTCCTTGGTACGTCACCACTGCCTTTTCATATTTCCAAGGCACCGCCCTGCTGTCAATCATTGGCAGTTGGACCACAGGCTTTATGGTCACCTGTTCTCTACATACCCCTTTCAACACGACTACCGGTGTGGGCAGGATCCCTGGTATTACCAACTTGCTTGGCTCGGGTTTGCTTGCTATGATGGACGGGCTCTTACCCAATATCACTACCGGCTTGACGCCTTCTCCCTGCGACTGTACACTTGTTCCTCCACTGGTTAAGACTTCTTTCGGAGCGGCTTGGATCATCATCACTGTTTGTGAGGGTTTTCTTAATTCTCCTCCCTCACACACCAACTCAATCATGTGAGTTTCGTGGTGCACTGGCAGTGGGTTTTGGTTGATGTTAGGAGCCTCCAGTGTCTGGACCTCGATCTTATTGGTGTCAATAAGATCCTGTATGGCATGCCTTAACTTCCAGCATTTCTCGGTATCGTGCCCGAGCATCCCTGAACAGTATTCACAACTGATTGAACGATCCAAATTCTGAGGTGGGGGATTTGGTTCCCGAGTGTGGACAGGACTAACCAAACTCAATTGCCGCAGCTTGTGAAACAAAGCGGTGTAGGTTTCTCCCAGCTCTGTGAAGGTTCTTTGCTTCCGTAACCTGTCATTCCTAGCATCTGGATTTCCCCGAAAGCCTGCCCCTGAAGGGTTTCTATATGCCCTTGGTGGAGGGTAGGTGTTTTGTGGTGGTGCATATATGTTCTGGGGAGCCGGTGCGCGCCATTGTGGGCGAACCGGAGGCTGAGTGTATACCTGGGCTTGGTGTACGGAACAATGTGGTTCTCGAGGTGGATAGAAATTTTGTGGTGGGTTGTATGGGTAGTTTGACCTGTGAGGCCTGGGTTGGTTGTAGTGCGGCCTGCCAGCCCTGGACCAACTGCCTGCCTCGATCGTGGCAACCTCTTCTTTCTTTCTTCTCAGCGCACCTCCCGTGCCACTTTGAATCGCCTGGGTTGTGGCCTTGAGTGCCGAATAGTTCAAGATCTTGTCCGACCTCAAACCTTCTTCTA
This sequence comes from Nicotiana tabacum, assembly GCF_000715075.1. NCBI lineage: Eukaryota > Viridiplantae > Streptophyta > Magnoliopsida > Solanales > Solanaceae > Nicotiana > Nicotiana tabacum. Next base: position 183,256,104 of record NC_134085.1, read on the forward strand.
TCATGACCCCTATTTTGACCACCTCGTTGAAAGATTTTCCAACCGCTGTCACCAAGTGACCAAAGTAGGTTGGATCCAATGTCTGCAAAAAATAGTCCACCATCTCTCCCTCTCTCATGGGAGGATCGACTCTGGCTGCTTGTTCTCTCCAGCGGAACCCGAACTCGCGAAAACTTTCCCCGGGTTTCTTCCCAGTTCTCAATAACGTGAGACGGTCAGGGACTATCTCCAGATTGTATTGGAAATGACCTGCAAAAGCCTGCGCCAGGTCATCCCACGTGTACCACCTGCTGAAATCCTGCCTGGTATACCATTCCAGTGCAGATCCGCTCAGGCTTTGGCCGAAATAAGCTATCAAAAGCTCGTCCTTGCCTCCTGCCCCTCTCATTTTACTACAGAATCCCCGCAAATGTGCCATGGGATCACCGTGCCCTTCATATAAATCAAACTTGGGCATCTTGAACCCAGCCGGGAGTTGGACATCCGGGAAAGGGCACAGATCTTTGTATGCCACGCTGACTTGATTGCCCAGCCCGTGCAAGTTCCTGAAGGATTGCTCCAGGCTTTTGAACTTTCTCAACACTTCATCCTGTTCAGGGGCCTTAGCCGGTTTTTCAGTCTCTGCCGGCACTTCCAAATGTGGATTGTAAGCTTGCGGCTCGGGTGCATGGAATGTAGGCTCAGGGGGATAATATTGTGTATCGTGAGCCTGAAACAATGGCTCACTGGTCGTTCTCTGCAAAGGGGCTGATGTAGGCCCCACAAAAATGGGAATATTGGGTGTTGGGAGAGGTTGATGGGGTGGTGGAGCTTGGGAATCATGAGGGCTTCTTTCTTGATGATAGAGGGGATTTGGGCGGCTTGTGGAAGGGCCAGAGTGAGGGTACTCCGGCATGTGTCCCAGTGTTTCAGGACTCTTTTGTGTTTTAGCTAGGGCTAGTTGCATTGCATTCATTTCTAGTCCCATCCTTTCAATCTTTTCCATCGCTTCTTTTAACAACTGGCTCATCGGCCTTTCTTCCTCATTGCTATTCTCCGAAGTAGTCATGCTTGTTGCTACCGGTCCTTTGGATCTAGTTTGGTATGAATGTGTTGCCAGAATTCTTTAACAACTAACTGTCTGGTAACAGACAACAACAAACTTTGTTAGCGTTAGAGTTTAACAGATTTGACCATAACACATAGAGGATGCAATGCACCTATGCAGTTAACCGTTCCTACATGCTTTGCTTCAAGCAACATGCGTCATCCCAGTTTGCTCATTCGTCCTTTTAAAGTATTTTGGAAACTTTGTGTTTTATTTTATTTACATTTTCTTTTCTTTATTTATTAAAAGCGGTCGAATCTTATGGGGATTGCCTACGTATCACGTCCCCGCGTGAATCAGACCAGGCGTAGTTCTGCCATGAGGCTAACATTTATAAAAGAAAATGAACAAACATTACATTTGAAAACTTTGTAAAACAATGTCTTGAAATACACATCAAAGAAAATGAACAAAATTACATTTGAAAACTTTGTAAAAACAATGTCTTGAAACACACACATTCAAATTGAAATAAAAAGATACAATTCTTAACATCTCATAACGTGCCCCACTTTCCACTTGTGTTGTAAATTATTAGATCATTTGTTCAAGGCGGGGCTTGACCCGGATGTCCTCCCAATGTTCGATACATCCTTTCCAACTCCACTGCTAGATGACGGGCAAAGGTGGGTGCATGCTCGGTAAACCTTTCATAATCCATGCCTTGGCAGTTTACATAACTTTGAGAGGTGTAGACCGCCAGGTCGTGGATCTGTGCCCTGAAATCTTGGAGACGTTGACCTTGATCCTGCAATTGCTGCTGGCGAGTGGTGGCTACATCTCGGATACGGCCTTCACGATCTAGGGCTGACTCTAATAGAGCTCGGAGTCTGGCCTGCTCTAATCTCATCTGCGCTCTTTCTCTCTCAGTGTCCGCTTGTTGATGCTCTCTGTATCTTCTTGCCTCTTCTAGTTGTGCACGAAGTTGGTCTCCTGATCGTATCCAATGGTCTTTTTCCTTCTCGAATTGTGCCCTGTCTTTCTCGGATTGCCTATTTTGGCGTTCCTTATCAGATCTGGCTTCTTCGTTTAATTGTTGGACCCTTTCTTTTGCTTTGCTCAACGCCCTTTCTTTTGCAGCAAGAATGGAATCATAATCCTGCATTCTTTCAAAAAGTTTGGCGATGGTTTTTTGATCCTTCCAATTCCTCATTGGCGTTTCAGAAGCCTTTTTCATTTTCAGGAATCGAGCATGAAGACTTTCATTCTCACAGGCTAGACTCTTCTTCTCGCCTTCAGCTTCTTGTGCTTGCAAATCCTTCTCCAGACTGAGGTTCCTTAGATTTTCCTTTAGGGCGTGGATAGTTGCTTTGTACCCCTTCTCTTTTTCTCCCCAAATCAACCGCTCTTGGATTTTATCATTGAAGTTTTGAATATGGGGTCTTTTAATCGGCCTTCTCAGCTCAGGTTCTGGTACATCGTCCACGCGAGACCGTTTCTCGAACCACCTTGCATATCCGGGATTTATCTCACCCTTTGTGGTGTCTGGGACTTGAGTATCGCTTTTTAAGTATCGACACCCATTCCACATCTGTTGAAGTAACGCCTCAGGGATAGTGGCCTCTGGGTGTAATTCGATTTCTTGTGTGCTCAAATCTTCATCATCGGGGACTACCTGATATCTTCCTAGTTGCCTTAAGACTCTCAATGGCGCGTACGGCTGGATGCTTCTCAATCCCAATAGCAGCAAATAACTATTTGAGTTTGACATATGTATTACTTCCCTCATTGGTAGCCATCCCATAGTCCATTCAATTTGATTTGCCGTTAGAGCCCTTAGCCGAGATACCCATGCTTTTGTCCCTTCTGGAACCTGATAATTTTTCACTCTTTCCTCATAACCCTCGATGTAATTATCGTTGTTTGGCCTGTACTGTATGATCTTGGGCTGTTGTTGGAGATGTTCAATCAGCCACATTTGCAACAAAATTTCGCATCCTTCGAAGACTTTCGCTCCTGCTTTACATAAAGTCAAAGCCCGATAAATGTCTGAGAGAATGATGGGGACAATGGTGTGGTTTTCCTTGGAGGTGAGGATTTGCACAACTTTTGCGGTGCGAATATCGATTGTTCGTTCTTTGTTCGGGAAGACCATGATTCCTAGAAAAGCCACCATGAAGGCGAAACGACGGTGAACCTGCCATGCGTCTTTGTCTTGTTTGTTAGTAAGGCCTTTCTCATGAATTTCGAACCCTTCTGACTTTCTGAACCTTGTATACAAAAAGTTGAAAGAACAACATCCGTTGATGACATTCCTTTTCCTGATTTGACTGCTGATGTTCAGAAGATCGAAGAATCGATGTACCGAGGGAGCCTTCGTCAATATCAAGCTTTGATTCCTTAAACTTCCGTCAAAACCAACATATCCGGCTACCTCCTCTAATGTAGGAGTGAGCTCGAAGTCAGAAAAAACGAAAGACATTGTGAACAGGGTCCCAAAAAGTCACTAATGCCGCAATCAGATCCTCGTGGGGTTTTACCTTCATAATGTCTGGGAGATTTCCCAGATGCTTGATGACCCACTTTTGACCATCTTCGCCTAATTCACACCACCACATTTGAAGCTGGAATAAAAACTCCTCTGTATTTGCGGAGAAAGGGTTTTGTGTGGTGCTCATTTTGTATCTGAAATTTTAATTTAATAAAGCTAAGACTTATTTCGAAAACATACTCCAATCATTTTCAGTCAAACTATTTCAAGACTTAAAACTATATTTTTTTTTTTGGGAATTTTTTCAAATTATTTTCAAGATTTGATACCTTTATTTCAAAATTTGAAAACTATATATTTTTTATGTATATATATATTCTATTTTTTTTTCATTTTCTTTTTATTTATGAAGACCTATTTTATTCCTCAGCTCTCACCATAATTTATTTAAACCGGTCAGCAAGCATGTTCGAAGCAAATGAATGCACATATAGCAAGTAGGATGCATCAGGATGGTCTTTTTATTTTGGGTTCACCTGTCCTAGACAGACCCAACCCCTGTGTTGAGTCCCCTAAGTCAAATGCACGTGATGCAAATAAACGTTCCTACTAGGGATCCGGTACATGGCTGAGTTATTCTAAGTGTAAGACCTGAGGTTGATTGTTCTAGACCTGGCTTACCCAAACGGACAGTTTGAGCCGAAGCGGGGGCAACGTACCGGGAGCACGAAAGTCTGCCCGGCCTAGTTACTTGTCCCAACTCCGTCTTATTTGGTATGACTTTAACAGAAAGGTGGGTCACGCGCACGTGTACACCATAAATTCAGAAGACTCAGAAAGAAGGGGGTTTCGTAACAGTTATATATATTCACAATTCAAATAATATTAAAGCGGTAAAAGCATCATTTAGCACATTAAGCATATATCATGTAAAAATCAGATAATAAATAAAGCCAAATAACAACAATTATTCTAAGCTCGAATTCTTAACCCTGAACCAGTGGTTCTGGGTCACAATTCCCCAGCAGAGTCGCCAGAGCTGTCACACCTCCTATTTCCGCGCCCGCGGGGGCGAAGGGAGTTTTTCCAATTAAAGGACAATCGAAACGGGATTTGTTTATTTATTTCAGAGTCGCCACTTGGGAGATTTTAGGGTGTCCCAAGTCACCAATTTTAATCCCGAATCGAGGAAAAGAATGACTCTATATTACAGTATGCGTACCAGAAATCCGGATAAGGAATTCTGTTAACCCGGGAGAAGGTGTTAGGCATTCCCGAGTTCCGTGGTTCTAGCACGGTCGCTCAATTGTTATATTCGGCTTGATTATCTGATTTTATACAAGTGTGAGCTTATGTGCAAAATTTTAAACTTTTATCGCTTTTATCATTTACTGTTTTTATCGAGAATTGCAACGTTGTGAAAATGTATCTCGAACCGCGTCACAATCAATGTACCCGTGATTAGAAATACATTTCGACTCCGTTGAGATTTGGATTTGGGTCACATCAATGTGCACCCGAGTTTACGAAGGTAAGATTTATTAAGGCGCGTCCTAAAGAGTCTGACGTATTGTTATTTTAGGAGGGTTGTGAGATTTTCTAAACAACCCGTCCTGGAAACTAAATGCTTCAATAATATACATTTAACAAGGGCCCCGCATCTGCGTTTTGCTTATTTTTATCGAGGCTCATCTCGTTGTTATTTTTAAAGGATATCCTATAGCAACTACGTTTCTTGTCGTGTTTGTCTCTATCAATTGAAAGCAGTAAATAGCCTTAGTCGATTACATGCTTGCGAGCTTATTTATAACAAGATTTAAAGTGTTTTTACAGAATAATAAAGCGTGACTGCACTTATGGACAACTAGTCGAAAATTATGGGCCCAAACCTAGCTCATGCGAGATGGCCAGACTTGGGCCCCTGTTTTTCCGATACAGGCCTAGCTGATTTGTTTCGATTTTGGCTCGGCCTTCCTGAGGTTGAGGCCTAGAACTGATTCTTTGTTCTTTATCAATTTATATGTGACAATCTGGCAAAAGGGGAAAGAACTTTAACTCATGTGGATAGTTTTCCTATTTGGCCTACATTAGAGAATATACTACACCATCAGACTAAGTCTAAAATACAACTTATTACACTTGGGAATGTTTTTCACCTAACCGCATACATACATGACTATCATTCATTAACCTACATTGATATACTGAGCGTGTAGGCTACTTCTATTATCCAAACGAAAATGTAACTATTTCATGACATTTAATGTAACAGTTCGTATATATAAAAACAATCTGCAGGTCCTCTCTTTTGCATTCATGCTCAAACTCTCAGTTACATTGGTGGTATCTATTGTGTACCTGGTAAGGAAAGGAAAGGAAGAAAGGAATGATCAGCTGGGCAGTATGCAGTAAACACAGCAACAACAGGTACACAGCAACAGCACAGCAACAAACCAACAACCAAATGTTTTCCACAATCCACGAACAACCAACAATAATTCCCAGAACAAAAGAAACCAGCAATGGTCGAGTGCCAAACCAGTAATTCCAGACGAAGAGTAATGAAACCCCAGAAGTAAAAGAGTGTTCAATGCAGCAAATAACAACAGTTCAGCAACCAACAAACAGCTCAGTCAATGCAGATGACAGAACTTGGCCAAGGCAGCTTGACCAATATGAATTCTTATTCAACTTTCAGATGGTGTTTGGTTATAATCTATTTGGAAACTAACTTATGTTTTTCAGCTTTCTTTAAACTCAGTAAACCTTTCTTCAGACTAAAAGTTTCAGCTTTAAGACTAAAAATTCCAGCCTTTTGTTTTCTCCTTTTCTGAAGACTAAAAGTCCAGCCCCCTGTTATAGTTCTCGAATGGCCTATTTATAAGCCAAAGTGACCAAGTGCAGCTAAGCTGCCCCTCATGCTGCAACTTGCAGCCTGCCCATACCCTGTTAAAGCCCATGCCTAAGCATCTTTTGGTGCCAGCCCCTTTGTTCCCCACGCCTGGTTTTAGTTTAATCCAGAATTATGGGCTCATTTTATTTATTCATTTTAAGCCCCATACCCTTGTGTCTTGTTTCCCATTAGTATTAGTTTAATCTTAATTATTACCCTACTTGTCAGCTTCATTTAAACTAATCTTTTTGTCCTTTTTGACACCCCAGAACACCCCTGCTTAGCCTTGATTATTACTGCCCTGCCTATTGCAGCATCAGGGCAGTTTTGAACTGATGAAAGTTCGAATTCAAGGCTGCCTGGGCTGAACCTTTTCAGTCATTTTTACAATGCAAACAAACCATTTTAAACCATGCCGGGGCATTCAGTTAGTGGCAACGTTCAATTAGTCATGCAACATTATTAGCTCGTTTGATTCATTAGTTATAGAAAACTAATCGACGACATTTATCGAGTCGACTATACTAATTATAACAGGTAATAATCAGTCGTTCAAATAAACAACACATACGGGGACCTAAAGGGCTTCGGACAACTTGGTCAGTCACTAGGAACCTATATAAGTTATTCATGCGACGACTATATTAATCGGACATGCTTATCATAGGATGCATTCAAATCATACACAAAAACCATCGACCAAATAAAAGGTCTTTACAGAGATGAAAGAAATCCGAATGAAAAATAACAACATAACAACCAAACACAACGGAATATACTGACAACTTAATTAGAACTAAAACGAAAGAAAAGAAAACTTACCCAAAAAGGTTTGAAATCAAAACGACCCAAATTCTGATTCAACTTCGAACTCTTGAGGCCGAACAAACTTTAATCAGGGTGTTCTCACATGAGAACACCTTGATTAAGGTCTTTTAGACCTCAAACCCTTGTCCAGACCGGCCGGATTCCCCAGGTGCATGTGTTCTAAGGTCTGGATTTCCAGATCTGATTTTTAGGAAGTTGTGGGTAGATTCGGACCAAACCAAGCTTGGTTTGGTCACGAGGAAGGTCAGGGGAATGTCTGGTATGAAGATGGGGTGGTTTGGCATAGGTCCGGGTTCGACTCAAATCTTCAAACGAAGATTCGAGACGAGGGAAGGTGATTCGAGGCAAGAGGGTAACAGATCCATGTTCAGGAGAGTGAGGGGGTCTTAGGGTGTTCAGGAGGTGGTCACCGGCGTTCGTGCCGCCGGCTTTAATGGCGAGGGAGACGAGGGCGGCTAGGGTTTCTAATGGGAGGTCCGGGTTCGACTTGGGGACGAAGGGGTGGGGTGTTGGTATAGGGGGCGTGGGTGTAAGGGAAGGTTTATATATGGTCTATGGGATTGGATCTGAGCCGTTAGATCAGATGATCTCAACGGCTTGGATCTGAGGGTGAGAACTGAGACGGGGTCGTTTGGTAGTTAAACGGGGTCGTTTGGTTTAAGTGAGGGGTTGGGTCAGATTTGGGTCGGGTTTGAACCTGGGTTATTGAAAGTGATCCTGGACCGTTGGATTGGATTGATTGGAACGGCTGAGATGGATTGGCCTGAAACGATGCCGTTTCAGGAGATGCCTGGGCAGCCGGATTTGGACTGGGCCTGAGTGCTGGTTGGGCCTGTTATTTTGTTTAATTTTTGGCCCAAACCGATTTCCTTCACTTTTGTTTTCTAATTTCATTTTTTTCTTTTAAAACAAAAATAAAAATAAAAATAATAAATAACGAAATTAAAACTAAACAACAATGCAACATTTTAACACAATTATCACAAAAATTATTTAAGTAAGTTAAAAACCTAGAACAAACGATGCACTCATATATATATATATATATATTTTTGAATTTTCTTTTACTGACCGAATTATGGTTTAATCATACATATTTTGTATTTTTGTTTGTTAATGATTAAATGCAAAAATGGACAGATCCACAAATGATTAACAACACATGTCACGAAAACTCGAACAATTGTACAACGAAACTATTTGTTACTATTTTTATTTTCTTTTGGAGCGATTGCTCGTAAAGCAAAAATCACGTGCTTACAACGGCTGTGAGGGTCCTTTCTGTGATGAGTGATCCGACTTGTCCTTGTGGCATGGCTGACAAGTTTTCACACGCTGAGGATCGTCACCAGTCTTTTGAGGCTGATGACATGATGGCTGATTGTTGCTGCGAAGGGTAGCTGGAACCAGGGGTTCATGTCTGTTGACTACCTTCTCCAACTGCATTGCCGAGATGTTTTCAGCGGCCATCTTTATGGGAAAGCATGGTATGGTGCAGGGCTTGGCCCCGTTTTCTCCCATCATCAGGAGCATGTTGGCATATGGTACCGGTATGGTGTTGGTTTGCCTCATAAACTCCAAACCCACTATGATGTCGAAGTCATCTATGATTGTGATGCGCAGGTCGATGCTTCCTTTGTATGGGCCAAGTTTCACTGGGACATTTGTAGCTATTCCACCCAATGTCTGGGGTGGTGAGTTGATAGCCTTGACGCGGCCTTTGCTCTTTTGCACAACAAGACCTAGGCGCTCTACTTGCGTTGACGACAAGTAGTTGTGGGTGGCACCCGTGTCTATCAATACGTGAAGGGGCTTGCCGTTCACTTTCAATTTGACGAACATTAGGGTCCTCGCTTGTTTAGGAGGCCTTTCGTCTATCTTTTCCTTCCCTTTCTTGGTGATTGGGACTGATGTTTTCTTAGGAGGACATGCACTGGTCCCCGCTAAGGCATGCGAGATAGAGCCAATAATTGCATTAAAGGCGTCTACCTGGTCTTCTTCTGATGTGTCTGATGCGTCTGACTCATCCTAGACAGTCTGATGAGCATTGACCTTTATGTTTGGGCATTCATTGTTCCAATGTGCCCCGCCGCAATGACGGCATTCTGAGGGAGGCTTTCTCCCCTGATTGTTGTTGATGGATGCAGCACTGTTGCTGTTGGAGGGAAGAGTCTTAGTTTTGGATGCACTCCGATCTCCCCCACTTTTGCTTGGGCCACCATTGCTGGGATGGTGCCCGTTGAATCCCCCTCGGACAGACGGCTGGGGCCTGTCGTTCTGAGTTCCCAAATGATAATCGCCAAGGCATTCTGCAGCTTGAATGGCCTTGGGCAGGGTGTCTACCCGTTGTCGCTGTAGTTCCATACGGGCATGAGGTTTCAAACCTTCTATGAATGCGAAGAGTTTGTCTTTGTCCCCCATGTCGCGTATGTTTAGCATGAGTGCGGAGAATTCGCGCACGTACTCCCGCACTGATTTGGTGTGGCGGAGTTCCCGTAGCTTTCTCCTTGCATTGTATTCCACATTTTCGGGGAAGAACTGCAGGCGTATGGCTACCTTCAATTCATCCCATGTCTGGAGAGTATCTTCACCAGCTTTGATGGCTTCGTATTTGACCCGCCACCAAAGTTTGGCATCGCCCTGAAGATACATGGCAGCAGTCGCTACCTTTTTGGATTCTTCCAAATGGCCCACGGCATCGAAATATTGTTCGATGACGAAGATGAAATTTCCACTTCTTTAGCATCCCGGGATCCGTCGTATGGCTTTGGCTCTGGTATCTTAAGCTTTTGTGGAATGGGGGTGAGGTTTGATGCACCCCTGATGTGGTTGTCGCCTCCTCGAAGTAGGCTCTGTAGGGCAGCATTGACAATATTGAGCTTGCCTGTCAAGTCGTCTATGGTTTGCTGCATGGCAGTTAATCTGTCTGCCTCTTGTTGTTGATGGGCTAAATCGTTGGCACGCTCCTGTTGGAGGTCCTCAAATTTGCCATGAATATTGGCAGTTTCGATGGCTGCCGTTTATCGGTCATCGTCAGAGTCACGACTGATGTTTACAATGTCATTTTCTGCCTGCCGCATTCGACGGTCCAGGTCATCCAACCTTTGCACTAGGTTGTTGTTTTGATCAGGCACTGTATCCACGATGGGTCATAATCGGTCAACCGTCTCTTCAAGAGATGCTAGACGCTCCCCATGATTCACCATGGTTAGAAATGGTGATGATGGCAAATGTGTTCCCTCGTCTGATGTCGAGCCTAGGCTCTGATACCAACTGTTACGCAACGCCTTCCTGATGTTCTTTAGAAGGGCAACGTAAGGCTAAGCAACCGATGTCAGTGCGGTTGCTGTCCGCCAATGAGGTCCCCTCCGCACGCTAGACTAGATTGTCAGTGCCGTGCGGGAAAACCAATGTCACGAGCAATTGCGGAAGCTGAGAGAGAATTGAGTTTTGAATGATAATGATAATTTTATTGATGACTGAAATGCTGATTACAAAGATGCGGTGTCGAGGGGGTGAGACACCAGAAAATGCTTGCTTGAAAATGTTTGATTGTTTGGTCCCCCTTAATAATGCTTAAAAAAAATAAACCAACATTACATGACTAGTCCTAATAAAGCTGTAGAAGCACACTGAATGGAAATGATGTAAACTAGCCTATAATTACAATGAAAAGGACTTAGTTTATTACAAGGTAGAACTAAGTCCGATGGCAGCAACTTTGTCTTGCGGGTCAGGGTCTGCGCGCGCATTGCTGTGGGCGCGCGCGACACTTGCTGTGTTGGCCTGAGGCTGGGCGCTGGTGCTTGGCATTAGGGTCTGTGCGCGAGGCGCTGCTGGAATGGGCCTGCAGCTGGGCGCTGGCGAGGCATCAGGATCTGCGCGCGCGACATTGTCAGGGCGCGCGACGCTGTTGTCATTGGCCAGCCCTTGGGCGCTGGCGAGAGGCATCGGTGGGGCGACAGAGGCGCATGCGCGCTTGTCACTTGGCGCAGCCAAGACCACGGGGCCGACCATGGCGCTAGGCATTGTGAGGCTTGCTAGGCCGCCATGGGGCGCGACCAAGGGGTCATGGGGCGTGTCTGGAAAGCAACCCATGACAGTTAGTATGAATCAATGACTCATTGTGAGGGAATTGAGTAATAGTGGGGTTAAGGGGTACATGCTCTCAATCATATTTTTAATACACTAATCTTTGATTTATCTTATCTCCTGTTACTCCTTAGTTTGATCACTTAGTTCTATGTCTGCTAGAAGACTGCCAATTTAGGTGTTTTATTTTCTGATTTGAAAGTATGTCTCTATTCTTGCTGTTCGGTTGTTTGTCCATGTTTATCACTATTTGCACGCTTCTTTGGACGAACATGGGTCATGGGAGTCGGGAAAAGCTAAAGTCCAGTAGTAATTAATTTGCTTTCACGCTTAGGATTGGGCTCGGTCTAAAAATAAACTAAAAAGACTAAAAGAGCATGCCATGAATTATTTTATTTAGCTTCCTTTTGTTTGTTTCATTTCTTTGTTCGCTCGTAGCATGCTTACGCCGACCCCACTTGGATAGGCAAGCCTTAAGATTTTTGTTAGTTTTGAGGCGAGAGGTCGTTCCCTTAGTTAAATTTATCCGGGGAATGCGCCGAAGGATTTGATATATATTTTATTCCGGGGAATGCCCCGTAATATTCTGTAATTGGAGACCAAAAGCGAACTCGTGGTACTTTTGTTCTTATTTTACTTTTCTTTTTGCTATTTTCTTTTATTAGGTGGGGACGACCTCGAGCCCTTTTGTGTTTATTTTCCTTTTCTGTGATTTTACCTTAATTTGAATATTTTAAAAAGCCGACTAGATCAAGTATGCAACCGTACTAGTTACGGGACTTGGGGAGTGCCTAGCACCTTCTCCCCAAGTCAATTGAACCCCCTTACCCAAATCTCTGGTGCAAACTTAGTTTGGAGTCCAAAGTGTTTTAAAAGGAAAATTATTTTTAAAAACGGTGACCTGACACACCGAAACAAATGTCAAGTGGCGACTCTGAGTAATTTCCTTTTGAACATAATTTTGTCACTTTTTAATTAAAAATCCTTGTTTGAGCTTTACTAAATCTTTTATTAATTCAAGAGGGTTTAGTGAAATTAATAAAAAAGGGGTGTGACAACAATTAACAACATTTATATGTTATTATTAATGGAAGAAGATACAGTGAGGCATCCTGCAAAATTAGAGTGGAAGATCATCTAGGCATCCTTCATTATTATTGGAAAAAGATACAGCGAGTCCTAAGTAAGAACTTTAGCCTGGCGTTTAACATTGGAATTGACTTGCATACTGATTTAGAGTAAGATCAAATTGATGACAAAATAAGCAGGCAAGTTCCATGAAATGGTCTGATGGATCATTGGCCATTCCCCTCCGCAACAAACATATAGAGGATAGAAGATAGAAGAGACTAGAGAGGAATGTAATTTCAAGCCAATTAATGTTAGGGACAAACAGAGGGAAACCATGGAACTTCAGTCCCATTACCAAAAGTTGGGTAGGATTTTCTCCCGTAAGCAAAAGTGCCAACCTTAAACTTCCTTGCACTCTCTATTAAGTCAAGAAAGGGACCTAATGAATTGGTAATGCTTTTTTGTAAACCTGAGATTGTGAGTATCCTTTAGATTGAAAAATCAAGTTACATTACTGAACGTCAAGAATAAGATTCTCCGAAATAGAGTTGGGACAAAAATAAGGTCAAGTTACACTGTTGTGCTAATGTAAAGTATATGGAAGGAAGTACACATATATGAAATAAGTGCTGTGTCCCATTTTGTAAGAATTATGCTCATGAGTGATGAATGTCTGGCATAATGTGATGCCATGCTTTCTTATATGGCCAGATTAATTTAGTGATTCCTTGCTACCTCATGTTTATATAATGGATTTGTAACCTTTCTGAACTAAACTTTACTTGTCCACATCAGAAAGAAATTTTAAAAAGGAAAGAATGGAGATGCGGGGGATCGAACCCCGTGCCTCTCGCATGCAAAGCGAGCGCTCTACCATTTGAGCTACATCCCCATTTGTTAACCTGCTGCATCGTGATTATATTGTATTTCGAAAGTGATTCTTTACGTTATTATGCCAGAGTACAGTAGGCTGTGTAGGCTGTAATATGGTTAATTTAGCTTTACATGCTCACTAAACAATATTTTAGCAACCGAAACCATAAAAATAACACAATTTAATTCCGTATAAACAATTTACTTCTACCAAATTAATACACATTGTTATAACATCAATAATTACACCTCAATTCCTAGTAAGTTGGTAGCGGCTTGATTAAATTAAAATCAGGTGTTTAACACAACCAGTATATTTGTAAGAATCAGGTAGAATTAACATTAATTAAAATACAATTTAACATTTTAGTTTTAAACCTTAGAAAGAAATTAAATTGGTGGTATAGACGCAAAAATCATGTGTTACAGTAATAACTGGGATTGTATTGTTGCAAATTTAACATGGTTTCATTTGGAGGTTGCAAATTACAATTCTTTTAGTGATTGTTTTAACTATTTTGGAAATATGATCATTTAAAGTTATTGTTGAGAGATGCTAATGTAACAGTGTAGCGCAAGAGTGCATTTGGAAGTGACACACGTGGTAGTTAATTGACAACGGTAAACAAATCCGGTAAACGAACAAATAAGTGGTCTTTCCAGAAATGTTAAACAAAAGTTTTCCCCTCGCATCTCGGTCACTTTTACTTTTTCATTATGATACCTTATAGCTTCACAGTTACAAGTCATTTTCTCATTACTTTGGTCTCTCATTTTCAATTTTTATTGGCATTACTATAGTGGGATTTCAAAAAAAAAAAATGGGCTTCATTTTTTAAGCTTCTTATTACTTACAGGAGTCCCACTGCCATTAGCACCTTTTTTAGTACTCCTTGAGCTAATTCCTTATTGTTTTCGAGCATTAAGCTCGAAAATACGTTTATTTGCTAATATGATTGCCGGTCATAGTTCAGTAAAGATTTTAGGTTAGCTGTAGATTAGTGAGAATTAATTAGTGGGTTAAGACACTTGTATAAATACACTCAAAACTAATGGAACATTAGACAATTTACATTTCTCAATCTGCAGTCTCCATTTCTCTCACAGAAGCTTCTAGAGTGCTTCAATGGCTGATTTAGTCTCAGCTCGCATGGCATTTTAGCATTTATTGTACTTTCTTATTTGTTCGAGTTTCTTTTTACATATTTCCAATTTAGGGTTACAAATTAATCTTCCGAAAACAAGATTACTTTTTTTTTTTTTTTATTAATCTCCAAAATATGCAAGGTGGAACTAATTAATTTTACATCGTGCAAATTGGGTATTTAAAATTTGTGAAATTTTGTTGCCTTACAATCTACCTCAAGGATAATAGGTTCTAGAAATCAAACTGGTGGATACGAAGGTCCAACTTTAATAATTAGTAAACTTCAACTTGCTACTCTTTTCTGTATGTAGTAGACATGCCTTCAATGCCTCAAATTATCCACTTCTAAATTCCTGCCACGTGACTAGAAGGTCATGAGTTCAAGCCCTAGAAATAACCTCGTGCAGTAATGTAGGGTAAGGCTGTATACAAAATCTTTGTGGTCCGATCCTTTCCCGAATCCCGCACATTGCGAGAACTTAGTACACCGGACTGCTTAAATTTTAGTTCTCAAGTAGTACTCAACTTGGTTTAGTCATTACTCGTTCATGTTCCCCCTCAATGCTTTTATTCCTGGACTTTGTGGTACTTTATCAAACCACACAGCTACATGTTACTACGTACATTCAACTAAGGAAATACAACTCCTGAGTTCTACGGCGGTGATCTCAACAGATAAAAGAACATTTTATTGTTAAAAAAATATGTTAAACATGCTCATTCGACAATATTTTTGAAAGTATTCAATTTAGATAAGACGAAAATAGATGATCGAAAATTGAATTTAATGGAAATAGTAGTGTTAGAACTATAATTAAAGAGTTTAGCTTCTGTGCATTGACATTGTATAACTTTTTTCCATTACTAGATTAGGTTGACTTAGTAGGCATTTGGACATAAAAATTGTAAATTCCAAAAAAAAAAAAAAATTAAAGTGAAATTGGTATTTGAAAATTAGAGTTGTGTTTGGACATTAATATAATTTTGGGTTGTTAGTGAATTGTGAGTGATCTGAGTGAATTTTGAAAAACAACTTTTTGGAGTTTTTCAAATTTTCGAAAAATTCCAAAATTCATCTTCAAGTAAAAATTGAAAATTTTATGGCCAAACACTAATTTCGAAAAAAGTGAAAAAATTCTTATGTCCAAACGGACTATTAGAACAATAGAAAAACATTTCTAATACGCTTAATTTGGTGGTATAGATAATAAGGTAATTAAGCTAATAAAAAATTAGACTGCAAAATATAGAGATAATTTTATCATGGTCATTAAACTTTTGTGTTTGTTATACAAAAGTCACTTTTTTTTTTGTTACGTAAAAATCATTCAACTTTGTGTTCATTACACAAAAGTCACTTTTCTTTCTTTTGTTATTGATAATAGGCTAGATTCATGTAATTTGGCGACTGTTTATGCCCCAGCTTGACTATGTTTTACGGTTATAGGATAGTTAAATAATAATAAATTGGCTCTAATTATGAATTTCATATTTTGCAGGAGCGAGTTGCGCGTATGAGGACTTAGAACTGTATTTGGAGCTAAATTGAAGTAAGGGAAGCCCCTCGGAGCTGAGTACGTTTAAAGAAGAGAGAAAGAAGGGCTGAAATGATGACCAGACTAGCACGCCCACTAGCCCGACCGCTCTAGCCCAGGAGTTCGAGGCAGAATGTTAGGCCATATGCGCGGTTAGTAGCGTGCCCACTAGCGCGACCGTGCTAGTCCAGTTCGGAAAAATATAAGTTAGGGGTAAACTTGAAAGTTCGGGGGTAATTCCACTTAACCTATAAGAGGTCCAGCTCGCCTAAAGGGACATTATCAAGGTTTTTACAGCTTAGTTGAAGGCAAGGAGAGGCAAGAGGCAAGGAGGAGAATTCAACATCGAGTTCTTCCTTTTGTATTTTACCATTTGTGATGAATTTGGCTATTGTTATGATGAACACTAGTATGAGTAGCAAAATATTTAGTCTAATATTTTGATGGAACCTATTGAAGGATGAATTTCTTGTTATGTTAATATAGTTTGCCCGGTTTAATCTCTATTTGTTCAACTACGTTCTTGTTGTAATTAATTGATAGGATCCTTAATTAGCTGTGCCTATTTAGTATGTATTACTCGGGAGAGAGTGCATATTTAGGTAATTGCTGAATAACACCACTCCTAGATTATATGAGGGATCAATAACCGAGTGTTTAAAGGCGGGATTAGAGATAACGAAGCCTTGGGTGCGATGTAAAGTGAGCTGTATTAAAAGCCAGCTAGCGTAACTCGGGAGAGTGCATCTAGTAAATTGTCGTGATTACTCGGGAGAGATTTACGGTAATAAGAGTGTGCATGATCGATAGAGACGATTAGGCAAATCTATGTGAAACATAATCGGAAGGGATTCCATCAATAGGGGAAATTACAACCTTAGATCCTTCTCTTAATTGTTTACAACTTAATCATAGTTAGTCTTTATTTACTTAATTGCAGTCAGTCATAGTTAGTAAAAATATCCTCAATTGTGATTCAAAACGTTTGTGAAGTTGATTATGTAGAATTTAGTGAGTCTAACAAGAGTAATTGATAGGTTAATTCCTTGTGGGTTCGACTCTGGGTTAAATACTCAGATTATATTTGCAACATCCACTTAGTCCTTTTTATAAAGCATAGTTGGGCGTGAACAAATTTTGGCGCCGTTGCCGGGGAATTAACGGTGTTATCAATTACAATTGAAAGAAGTACAAAAATTCTTAGTAGTCCGTTTTCTCTATATCCAATCTATACATTGAAATTTTAACATTTGTTGACTTGGTTGTACAGGTGCATGCCTAGAAACTCATCGAGAACTGGTGAAGTATTTGAAGCATTATCAGATCCCGAGAAAGTTTTCAAGGCCTTGACTCGGGCCAACCGGAAAAACAAACAACATCAAACATCTGAACAATTCAAACCAGACATGGAGGACAACGTGGTAGACCCAGCTGCGCCATTAGCGTCAGTGGCACCTCTTGTGTCGGAGGCTGCTCTATATGACTGGGCACAACCCACAGCAGAGAACTTGGCCATATCGATTTTAGTCCCGCAGATATAGGCTGAATCATTTCAAATCACGACCAACATGCTGCACTTGTTGCAAAATAAGGGACTATTTTCGGGTCACAAATCGAAGATCCTCAATAGCACTTGAAGAATTTCCTGTCAATCTGCAAAACTCAAAGGCAGGCCAACGTAACTAAAGAAGCAATAAAGCTATTGTTGTTTCCATTCTCAGTGACATGAGCTGCCTAGACTTGGCTAAACTCGCTCCCCATTAATTCCATAACAACTTGGGAGGAGTTAGTCAAGCAATTTGTGAACAAGTTTCATCCATCCAACAAGACTGCTCAATAAATTGATGAAATTTTGAGTTTCAAACAGAGATCAATGGAGACACTGCAAGAAACATAGGAACGATTCAAAGGGATGTTGGTTATATGTATGCACCACGATATTCCAGATCAGATGTTGGGGCAGCGGTTTTACATGGGTTTGGCAGATAGCGTGAAGGGTAATGTTGATGCTTCAGCTGGTGGAGCATTTTTGAGCAAAACATGGAGAGAAAGCCAGAGTCTGCTTGACAAGATGGCACATAATTCGGGGTGGACAACCAGGAATGCACCTATCACTCCAGTGGTTCACTCAGTGCCCTTAGATCCATCCAACACTCTTGCTGAAAACATGACCACATTAATGACACAGATGAGTATACTCACCAAAAAGGTGGAAGAGTTAGGGCAAAAACAGCAGGTACACATTGTAGATACTACCAATGGGGGCTTATGCACATCTTGCATTAGTCAGCCAATTGGTAACCACTAGAATGCAGAAAGTGATCATCATCACTACCCTGAGGACATGAATTATGTGCCTAATTATGGAGGCCAGAGATAGGGTGGTCATAACTGGGGCCAACAAAATCAGCCATACAGGCCAGTCCAGCCACAGCTCAACAATGGAAACATGGGAGGTATGAGACCTCACAATAATATGACACATTACCAAAGGCCACAGGGATATAATAATCAAAATCAGCAGCATGTTGGAAGACAGGAAGATGGGTTTGCTAGACTCGAGGCAATGATGCAGCAGGTTATTAGGTCAAATGCAAAATGAGTGAAAGAGTATATGCACATGAGTCAGCTATTAAGAATATTGAAGTGCAGATGGGCCAGATTTCGATGTCTTTGAATAATTGTCCTCTTGGGAAATTTCTCGCAGACACGTAGGTAAATCCAAAAGATCAAGGCCCGAAGCAGCTGATCGCAGTGAGTCTACATAATGACAGAGACTTAGACTTGGAATAAGAGAGGGCCCGAGAAAGAAGACAGGCTGAGACACTTGTACCAGTGCCCATTGAGCTAGATGAGTCAATGAAATTGATAGAGGTGACAGTGCATCCTGCCTAGGAAGAACATAACACACAGATTGAGGCTGAGAAAGAAGCTGAGACAGCCCAGGAACCGGTAGTTGAGGTGGTGTCTGACAAAAAAAATACACAAATCATTGGGAAGAAGAGACCTCCAGCACCATTCCCACAGAGACTGGCCAAGTACCAGAAAGAGGAGCAGTACAAGAAATTTTTGGAGATGCTAAAACAAATCCAGGTAAATATTCCATTGATTGATGCTTTAAAAGAGATGCCTGGTTATGCAAACATGATGAAAGACTTGATGTCCCGAAAATTTGATTTTCAAGACTTGGCCACAGTGACTCTAACTCAGACCTGCAGTGCTGTGGTGACTAGACCAGTTGCGGAGAAGTTGTCTGACCCAGGGAGTTTCACAATTCCCTGACCCACATCTATGTTGTTGCAGCTAGCTGACAGAACCGTGAAAGGACCCTCTGAGATCTTGGATGATGTGTTGATTCAGGTAGGGAAATTTGTGTTCCCTACAGATTTTGTGATTCTAGATTGCAAGGTGGATGAAGAAATTCCCATAATTTTGGGAAGGCTGTTCTTGGCCACGGGGAGATCTCTCATTGATTATGAATCTGAGGAGCTCAAGATGAGATTGAACGATGAGGAGATAACATTCAATGTGCAGAAATCTATTAGGAGACCGAGTGAATTCGCCAATTGCTCTCTTATTGATGACGTGGATGTAATCATAGAAGCTGATGATGAAACGTTGACTATTGAGGACCCTCTTGCTGCATGTCTGGTAAATTTAGATGAAGTTAATGGGGAAGAATTAGCAAAATGGGTGTTGGCTTTAGGGGGCAGAGGGTTTTGGGATAGAACTCTTGAATTCGAGCCCCTGCACTTAGAAAACAGAGAAACTCCTCCAGCCAAGCCATCCATAGAAGAACCACCAAAGCTGGAATTGAAGCCACTGCCCGCCCATCTCAGGTATGAGTTTCTAGGACCTAACTCCACATTACCTGTTATTATCACATCTAGTTTATTAGATGTGCAGGCACAACAACTTTTGCAGGTACTCAAGGAGTGCAAGACTGCCATTGGGTAGACCATGACAGACATTAAGGGAATTAGCCCGACATATTGTATGCATAAAATTCTGCTTGATGAGGGACACAAACCTTCCAAGGAGCACTAAAGAAGGCTAAACCCCAACATGAAGGAAGTGGTGAAGAAAGAATTGATTAAGTGGTTAGATGCAGGAATCATTTTCCCAATCTCTAACAACAACTAGGTTAGCCTGGTGCAATGTGTTCCTAAGAAGGGTGGCATGACAGTGGTAAAAAATGATAACAATGAGCTGATCTTTACAAGAACCGTCACAGGTTGGAGAATTTTCATGGACTACAGAAAATTAAATCTGGCCACCCGGAAAGACCACTTCCCACTTCCCTTCATTGATCAGATGCTAGACAGATTGGCAAGAAGGTCTCACTTATGTTTTCTGGATGGGTACTCAGGGTACAATCAAATCTCCATTGCACCAGAGGACAGAGAGAAGACCTCCTTCACTTGCCCATATGACATTTATGCTTTTCGAAGGATGACCTTTGGCCTATGTAATGCACCCGCCACATTCCAAAGGTGCATGATGTCCATATTCACTAACATGGTCGAATACATAATGGAGGTGTTCATGGATGATTTCTCAGTGGTGGGAAACTCACTCGATGAGTGCCTTATAAATCTGAACCGTGTGCTGAAAAGATGTATTGAGACTAACCTGGTACTTAATTGGAAGAAGTGCCATTTCATGGTACAAGAGGGCATAGTCTTGGGACACCGGGTATCAAGCAAGGGAATCAAGGTGGACCGTGCTAAAGTTGACGTGATAGCAAAACTGCCACCTCCCACTTCAGTCAAGGCAATCAGGAGCTTCCTCGGGCATGCCGGTTTTTACCGGAGATTCATAATAGACTTCTCAAAAATTGCCAACCCTCTCTGTAAGTTGTTAGAAAAATATCACCCCTTCTTGTTTTCTGATGATTGCAGGGTAGCATTCGAGGAATTGAAAAAGAGGCTAGTCACAACACCCATTATTTTCGCCCCCGACTGGGAGCAACCATTCGAACTCATGTGTGACGCCAGTGACTATGCACTGGGGGCAGTGCTGGGACAGCAGAAAGACAAGCTAATGCACCCAATCTACTATGCCAGTAGAACGTTGAGTGGAGCCCAACTGAACTACACTATGATTGAAAAGGAGATGTTGGTTGTGGTGTTTGCATTCGACAAGTTCAGAGTATACTTGATTGGCTCTAAGGTGATCGCACTGATCATGCAGCCCTCGGGTATTTATTGAGAAGAAGGAGTCCAAATTGCGCCTGATTCGTTGGGTGCTATTACTACAAGAGTTCGACCTTGAAATTTGTGACCGTAAGGGCACAGAAAACCAAGTTGCTGATCATCTATCACGACATGAAAGAGCTGAAAACTCAATTGAGTTTAAAGATATTCTGGAAACCTTTCCAGACGAGCAGCTACTCGCTACAAGTCTTGAGTAAGTGCCGTGGTATGCAGACTTTGCAAATTACATGGCAAGAGGTATAGTTCCCTATGACCTTTCCTCTGTACAAAAGAAAAAATTTTATCGTGACTGCCGCATGTATTATTGGGATGAATCTTATCTATTTCGAATATGTGTTGACAATATGATCCGGACCCGAGATAGAACAATCTTCTGTTTTGCAGGCATGTCACACATCGGTGTATGAAGGGCATTTTGGAGGAGTCAGGACGACAACGAAAGTGCTAGAAGCCGGGTTCTACTGGTCAACAATGTTTAAGGATGCACATCAATGGGTGAAGGGCTGTAATGAATGTCAGCGAACCAGGAACATTTCTCGTTGCCATGAGATGCCCATGAACCCAATTCAGGAGGTTGAAGTGTTCGATGTCGGGGGATAGACTTCATGGGCCCCTTCGTCAGCTCCTTTGGCAATAAGTACATACTTGTTGCTGTAGATTATGTGTCCAAATAGGTGGAAGCTACAACACTTCCCACCAATGATGCAAGAGTGGTGGTGGGTTTTTTTAAGAAGAACATATTCACCCGTTTCGGGACCCCGAGAGCTATTATTAGTGATAGGAGCACTCACTTTTGCAATCGAGCTTTCGAGAAGTTGCTAGCAAAATACGATGTGCGCCACAAGGTGGAAACACCATATAATCCTCAGACCAGTGGACAGGTCGAAGTGTCTAATAGAGAGATAAATAGTGTACTGACCAAAACTGTGAACGCCACAAGAACTGACTAGGCGAAAAAGCTAGATGATGCACTTTGGGCCTATAGAACTACTTTTAAAACACAATTGGTATGTCATCATATAAGTTGGTGTTCGGGAAGGCCTACTACTTGCCAGTGGAACTTGAACATAGAGCTTGGTAGGCAATGAAACAACTAAATCTAGACATTGAGGCTGTGGGAACAACGAGAGTCACAGAATTGCATGAGCTCGATGAGTTCTGATATCTTGCTTTTGAGAGAACAAGGTTGTACAAGGAAAGAATGAAGAGGTTGCACGACAAGAACATTGTTGAGCGACATTTCAACCCCAGGGACATGGTATTACTCTATAACTCAAGATTAAGGCTATTTCCGAGTAAGCTCAAGTCTCGATGGTCTGGCCCACTTCGAATAGTCGAAGTATTCCCTTCAAGGGCTGTAGAGATTGCCTCAGAGAAAGACTCTCATACATTTAGAGTCAATGGGCAGAGATTGAAACTATATATGCGCATGAATGAACCAAAGGAAGTGTCAGAGATCCACTTTACTGAACCTCAAAGGTCGTGTGAGCCTTAAATGTGCTTATCTACGTCGTACCGCGACGCTAAATCAGGCGTTGTATGGGAGGCAACCCATTAATTTGTGGTAATCGTCGTGCCATGACATTAACTAAGGCGCTGGTTAAGAGGCAACCCAATGGATAGTAGTAGTTGTTAATTTTGAGTTTGGGAAGTACTAACCAATGCAGGTGAGTTTGGGCAGGTGACGAGTCCATCAGACGCGGAAAGAACAGGTGAAAAAATAAAAGAATTCGTGCCCAGGAGCGCGCCCGCGCTACCCACCGGGCTACAGGCCGCGTATATGGGCAAACATTTTGCCTCAGCTCCCAAACACTAGCGCGACCGTGCTACTAACTGCACTTGTGACTGCGTATATGGCCAAGTGTTCTGCCTGGACTAGCGCGGCCGCGCTCGTACCACGCTAGTCCCGCCCATTTTCCTTTAACTTAATACTCCCTCCATTTCAATTTATGTGAACCTATTTCCTTTTTAGTCCGTGCCAAAAAGAATGACCCCTTTCCTTATTTGGAAACAATTTACCTTTACAGAATGATTTATAGCCACACAAAATATATGTGCCTCATTTTACACCATAAGATCAAAAGTCTTCTCTTTTTTCTTAAACTCTGTGCCCAGTCAAATAAGTTCACATAAATTGAAACGGAGGGAGTAATAGTTTTTTTTATTTTTTATTTTAATTTCTTTTCCTTTATTCTATCCCCCAATCTAATTAATCCCCTCCTCTTCACTCACTCTTCACTCAAAAATCCCCAACGCTGAAAACATAAGTCCCACCCAACCCTAACTCCTTTTTTCTTCAATTCCATCTTCTTCAAACTCTCCCTTCTTCAAATTCCCAACCCAACTTCCCCAAGTCTCAAGCCACGCTCTCCCATACTCTTCTTATCTTCTCCCCACAGTCTCTCAATATAGGTATGAGTTCTTTGTGCCATTTTTTTCTATTTATTTTCAAGACTTTCGTTTTTCTTTGTTTTATTTATGAAGTAGCTTTTCTTTTCTTTTCTTAGTAGAAATTTGTAGCATATGTTGTAGTGATTGTGGGTGGTAAGGTTGGTAGAGTTGTAGATTGAATAAGTATGTGATTTTGGGGACATTGTGGTAGTATTGGGGTTGTAACATGTTTGAAATGGGGAGTGAGTATATAATGCACACAAGGTCTTTTTTTAAATACCCCAGTGAATATAATTGAGTAATTGTGACCAATTGTGCGCGTGAAGTCTGAGTAACCGCATTGCATCACAATTTTTTTGGCTGTGCTAATGTTATGCCTTTTCCAGGTACTATGGCTTGATCGAAGCCTACCTTGCACTAAAGCTATTTGATGACCTAAAAACGGGAAAAGAAGCTATTTATACTAAGCTAAAAAATTTGGACAAAAATACCCCTGCGGGGCTAGTGCGGACCGCACAAAATCACATGCGACCGCACTAAGGCTCTTGACATAAAAATCCATCTGTCTGAACTCAGGCAATGCGGACCGCACAGAATGGAGTGCGACCGCGGAGGCTTCTAGTGTGGTCCGCATGAAATGGAGCGCGGACCGCATTGGCTTGAAACTCAGAAGTGGCAACTCTCTGATCCTTCTTACTGCGGACCGCACTAAATCGAGTGCAGCCGCATTGATCCCAGTGCGGACCACACAAAACCTAGTGCGACCGCATTGCCCTTTTTGCCTGAATATCTTACTCTCTGAACCTCACTTGTGCGGACCACACAGAATGGTATGCGGCCGCACTGGCCTTGTTTTGTCTGAGCTTTGTCTTGTCTTGATACTTGTGCAAGTTTCACTCCTTTTGAGCTGATCTTTGACATCTTGTCACCTTGTTGATCAAACCTTCAATCAAGCACAACTTCTGAGCCTTTGGGACTTTTTTATACACATTTCTAATCAAAACTTAAGCAAGAAAGAGTATAAAATATAGAAAAATCCCTAGTTATCATGTCTCCATCTAGGAAATGCCATGCCATAGGTTCCTCTTCTAGCAGCCAAGATAGATCGTCCAGGGAACGCGGGTCAGCTCGGGCTCGTCCCTTTGATAGTAGCAGGTTCGTCTCTACCAAGGCTCAGGACCGCTTTGCGGATAAGGCCACCAAGAAACCAATACCGGAAAGAGGCATAGATATATAGTTGGTCCAACTTGGTTGCCCTCACTTGTATACTGAGCTGGTAAGGCGGGAGTTACAAATCTTCATTGACGAGCCGGCCGAGGGGAATGTAATGGTTGTCCGTTAGTTCTACGCTAATGTAAAAGAACATGTGAATGGCGTAGTAATTGTGCGCAGAAAGGCCTGCATGGGCTCCTGAGTGGTCCCTGAGACACTATGTTCGGGAACCTCATACTGGTTCCCTATGACCTGGGCCTGGACCTGGACAGGCTCTTGAGGTGCATCTTGTGGCTGACTGGAGGAGGCCTCCAGTGGGTCTGCCAACTAGATGACTGCATCGTCCGCTCTGGGAATCATCCTCTTCCTTTTGGGAGGCCTCTGGGACTACTCGGGCTGGGGATGATCTGATGGTACTGGGTCCTCGTTGTTTCACCATTGTATGCAAACACAATCCAATAAGCTTGTTAGTATCAGTAGAAGTAATTAAAAGTAGAGTTGCAGAAAGAATTGCAGACAGTTGCAGAAGATATGCAGTGAGGACCGCACAAAATGGCCATGCGGTCTGCACAGAGGTGGGGTTAAGACTACCCACTCTCTATATCCAGGCAGAGCGGACCGTACAAAAGGTAGTGCGGCTGCACAGGGACCAATGTGAACCGCACAAAATGTAGTGTGGCCGCAGTCACCAAAGTTCAGCTTTTAAGTCTTTCAACAATGCGGTCCGCACAAAATGTTACTGTGGACAGCACAAGGGCACCGCGGACCACACAGAATCAATTGCGGTCCGCACTGAGTGCCCAGAGGCAACACTAACTTAGGGTTTCATGAATTTTGATTTTAAGTCCTATTTTTCACCTAAGTAAGGTCCCTACGTATTTGCCTAGTGTTGTTAACTATCTAAGTCTACATTAATCAAGAATTTAACTACCCTAACTTAACCAATTGAAGAAATTACGGGAGGAACAAAATAAAAGACAAGAAAAACAAAAAGTAAAGGAAAATAACAAAATTAAAGCAATTAAAAAGAAGTTAAGTTACCAGATGTGAGATGAAATGAAGATTAATGATTCCAAGTAGTTAATTTCGAGTAAATGAGCAGATGAACAGTGATTTATTATTTCTGAGAGTCAAGAGTTCGAAAAGTGTAACAGGAGGGCCTCAGACCCTATTTATAGAAAATAACCTGGGGCCCAGTCTTACCAACCAATGCGGACCGCACAAAATCGACTGCGGTCCGCACCACACAACTTGATTTAAGTTTGAGAAGGCAACTCACTGCGGTCCGCACAAAATGTCATGCGGCCACAGTGGTCCACCGTGGACCGCACAAAATGTAGTGCGGCCGCAGTGGCAAACTTCAGAGACCTGAACACTTTTTCCACTATGTCCTGCACTGCATCAACACAATCATGTAGCATCTCACAACCAGTTAAGACAAAAATCAATCCTATACTACAATGAAAATCAAATAAAAACAAGAAGAAAAACACATGGGTTGCCTCCCAAGAAGTGCCTGATTTAACGTCGTGACACGATGCAAGTTACCATCACATCATTTGAGATGAAGAAGTGCCACAACGTGGCTGTCATCAATTTTTCCCAAGTAGTGCTTGACCCTGTGCCCATTCACTCTGAAAACTTCACCATTTTTGTTCTTTAAATCAAGAGCACCAAACGGGGTCACACACACCACTTCAAAAGGTCCACTCTATTTTGACTTGATCTTTCCCAGAAACAGACGTAACCGAGAGTTGAACAAGAGAACCAAATTGCCCACTTTGAACTCATTGCTATGAGCATATTTATCATGAAGGTACTTCATCTTGTCCTTGTACAAGGACGAACTGGAGTAGGTATGGAATCGGAATTCATCAAGTTCATTAAGCTGCTCCACACGAAAATTAGCTGCAACATCCCATTCAAGATTTAGCTTCCTCAAAGCCCACATGGACTTGTGCTCTAACTCAACCGGTAGATGGCAAGCTTTCCCAAACACCAACCGATACGGAGATATACCAATCGGAGTCTTGTAAGCAGTACTATAGGCCTATAGAGCGTCATCCAACTTCTTTGACCAATCGGTCCTATTTGCATTGATCGTCTTTGACAATATGCTTTTGATTTCCCTGTTGGAAACTTCAACTTGACCACTTGCTTGAGGATGATAGGGAGTAGAAACTTTGTGATTGACACCATACTTTGAAAGCAAAGTGTCAAAAGCTCTATTGCAAAAATGAGACCCCCATCACTTAATATTGCACGAGGAGTGCCAAACCTTGTAAAAATGTTCTTCTTGAGAAATGCAACAACACTCTGGGCCTCATTGTTGGGAAACGCCACGACTTCAACCAACTTTGAAACATAGTCCACCGCCACAAGAATGTATGTGTTCCCACATGAGCTAACAAACTGGCCCATCAAATCAATGCCCCATACATCAAAAATATCAACCTCAAGGATGGTATTGAGAGGCATCTCATCTTTCTTCGAAATTCCACCCGCTCTTTGGCATTCGTCGCATCTCTTCACAAAATCACCCGCATCTTTGAACAAAGTTGGCCAATAAAACCCACAACTAAGAACTTTAGAAGCCGTCCTCGCCCCGCCATGATGGCCACCATAGGGAGAGGAATGACAAGCCTCCAAGATACTCAATTGATCTTCCTCCAGGACACACCTTCGGATCACACCATCCATGCATCCCAATAAAAATCCAAACTATCCCGCTTGAGCTTCTTGGTTAGAAGAGAGCTTACACGGGACTATACCAGTCACAAGGAAATTAGCAACATCGGCAAACCATGACATATCATTCATCGACACCGAAAGGAGTTGTTCGTCGGGAAATGAATCATTGATCTCTAGGCCATCACGAGGCCTCCCCTCCTCCTCCAAGCGGGACAAGTGGTCCGCCACTTGGTTCTTACTACCCTTCCGGTCCACAATCTCCAAATCAAACTCTTGAAGTAACAAGACCCATCGCATCAGTCTAGCTTTGGAATCTTTCTTCGTCATCAAGTACCGGAGTGCAGCATGGTCGGTGTGAATAATAACCTTAGCACCCCATAAGATACGGCCGGAATTTTTCCATTGAGAACACAATAGCCAAAAGTTCTTTCTCGGTCACTGTGTAGTTCACTTGCGCATTATTCATTGTCTTGGTCGCATAGTACACCAGATGAAATATTTTGTTCACTCTTTGACCCAAAACCGCCCCAACCGCAAAATCGCTCGCATCACACATAAGCTCAAAGGGTAAGCTCCAATTAGGCACGGTAATGATAGGAGTGGTGGTCAACTTATGCTTGAGAAGTTCAAAGGCTTGCATACACTTTTTATCAAACACGAATTTAGCATCTTTTTCCAACAACTTGCACAAGGGATTCACTACCTTCGAAAAGTCTTTGATAAATCTCCGGTAGAACCCCGCATGCCCAAGAAAACTTCGAACTCCCTTGATGGATATGGGGGGGGGAGTCTTGAAATTACATCGATCTTTGCTTTATCTACCTCAATACCATGATTCGAAATTTTATGCCCAAGAACTATTCCTTCTTCCACCAATAAAGTGACATTTCTCCCAATTGAGGACAAGATTTGTTTCTTCACAACGGGCCAAGACACTATAAAGATTTTTCAAGCACTCATCAAATGAATCCCCCACAACACTAAAGTCGTCCATGAATACCTCCAAAATGTCTTCCACCATATCGGTGAAAATGACCATCATACACCGCTGAAATGTAGCCGGTGCATTACACAACCCAAAAGGCATCCTAGAAAAAGCAAAGGTGCCATATGGACAAGTGAATGTGGTCTTCTCCTAATCTTCCGGAGCAATCAAGATTTGGTTGTACCCGGAATACCCATCCAAGAAATAGTAGAAGGCACGCCCAACAAGTCAATCTAACATCTGATCAAGAAACGACAAAGGAAAGTGATCCTTGCGGGTCACTTTATTCAACTTACGGTAGTCCTTGCATACCCTCCAACCAGTGACGATTCTTGTAGGAATCAACTCATTTTGTGAATTTGCAACCACGGTCATGCCACCCTTCTTCGGTACACATTGCACTGGTGAAGTCCAAGAGCTATCAGAGATGGGATACACAACCCCGACATCCAACCACTTGATCACCTCCTTTTTCAAAACTTCTTGCATTGCCTCGTTCAACCTCCTTTGATGCTCTAAGGAGGGCTTTGCATCATCTTCCAGAATAATCTTGTGCATACAGAATGCAGGGTTTATCCCTCGATGTTCATCCAATTGCCTTTTTCCGCTTTTGAATTACCGCCAATGTGGCATCAACCTGCATGTTAGTAAGACAAGAGGAAAGAATAACTGGCAAAGTAGAATTTGAGCCTAAGAACTCATACCTAAGGTATGGGGGCAGTGGTTTTAACTCCAACACCGGAGGCTCCTCAGTTGAAGGTTTTGTTGGTGGAGTCTTTCTATTCTTGAGGTCCAAAGATAATTTCCTAGGCTCATAAGAGTAAGAGCCCATTCCATGTAAAGCATTCACGCACTCCACTAGACTTGCATCCTCATTGACATCGAGGTTCAATAATACGGCCTCCAATGGGTCCTCCATATTGATCATTGCACTGGTGTCATCAATTATCACTGTTGTAACAAGGTCCACAAAAGAGGACACCTCGGTAGATTTGGGCTGCTTTATTGATTTGCACACATGAAAGACCACTTTCTCGACACCCACCCGGAAGGTGAGTTCCCCTGCTTCCACATCAACTAAGGCCTTCCCCGTAGCAAGGAAAGGTCTCCCCAAAATGATAGGAACTTCATAATCTATCTCATAATCCAAGATCACAAAGTCAGCTGGTAAGATAAATTTGTCCACCCGGACAAGCACATCATCAATAATACCTAATGGTCTCTTCATCGTTCTATCTGCCATTTGTAATCTCATGGAAGTCGGCCTCGGCTGCCCAATACCCAAAGTCTTGAAAACGGAATAGGGCATCAAATTGATACTAGTCCCCAAATCACATAGAGCTTTAGAAAAATCCGCACTCCCAATGGTGCAAGGAATGATGAAAGCACCAGGATCTTCACGCATTGGGGCCATTGTATGCACTATTGCACTAACTTGGTGAGTCATCTTTATAGTTTCACAGTCCATAGACCACTTCTTTGTTACCAAGTCCTTCATGAATTTAGTATAGTCCGGTATTTGTTCAAGAGCCTCCACCAAAGGTACATTGATGGATAAGCTCTTCATCATGTCAATGAACTTTTTAAACTGATTTTCATTTTTTTGCTTCGCGAGCCTTTGAGGATAAGGCAGAGGTGGCCTTGGCAAAGGAGCCTTGGCTTTAGGCACAACCAGCTCTGACATGTCTATTATGTGTTCCCTAGACGGGTTCACATCATTTTGAGTTTCCACCTCGAAATCTTGAATATCAATCCTCACTTCTTCATTCATATTTTCATCAATCACATTTTCAACCACCAAAGGAACTTCATCTTCTTGCAACTCAACATCATCATCCACAATCTACTTTTGTTTAGAGGCATGCACATCACCATCTCTCCCACTTCTTGTTGTTACTGCCATAACATGATTGTTCCCACCCTTCGGGTTCACTACCGTATTACTTGGTAGTGCACCCTTAGGGCGAGTATTTAAAGACTGTGAGATTTGGCCTAACTGCACCTCCAAGTTTCTGATAGAGGTATTGTGGGAAGCCAACTAAGCATCCGAGTCCGCATTCTTCTTCATCATCTACTCGAACACCATTTCAATTCTACCCATATCATTGCTAGAAGAACTAGGACCTTGAGATGGAAATGGGGGCGGATTGTTCGATTGTTGGTACATTGGGGGCCTTTGAAAGCCTTGCCTCCGGTTTCCTTGGTTTCCATTGTTCCATCCATCTTGATTGTTATTACCACCCCAATTGTTGTTATTACCATTCCAATTTCCTTGGTTGCTTTGATTGTTGTTCTGATTTCCCCAGTTATTGTTTTGGTTGTTATTCCCCCAATTACCATTGCCTTGTTGTTGATTGCCCCAATTGCCTTAGGGTCTCCATTGTTGTTGGTTGGAAGAATTGCCTCTTTGGCCTTGATAATTATTCACGTATTGCACCTCTTCACTTTGTTCATCATAACCATCATTTTGAAATCCACCACAATCATTATCGAATTGCTCTGAATTCCCTTGGTTCTGTTGACCTCTTTGTCTTTTTTTGTTGACAAGCATGTTAACACCCTCCATGGCATTCACTTGGCACGGATTTTGAAATTGTTGCAACTGTGCCTTTGCTAGTTAGTTCATTATAGTTGTCAACTCAGTTATAGCCTGCCCATGATTATGTAATTCCTTGTGCAAATGGATAACCGTGGGGTCACACTAGGGCACATTAGCTCTACTTTGCCAAGCGGAAGAAGTGTCAGCCATCTCGTCAAGAGTGTCACAAGCCTCATCAGACGACAACTTTATGAAGTTGCCCCCAGTAAGTTGGTTCACTATGCATTGGTTTATTGTATTAATGCCCCGGTAGAAGGTTTGTTGAATCATCGCCTCAGTCATATCATTATTGGGGCATTCCTTCACCATTGTTCTATAACGCTCCCAAATCTCATGCAAAAGTTCTGTGGGCTCTTGATTGAATGCCAAGATCTCATCTCTCAATACAACCATATGCCCTAGTGAGAAAAATTTTGCAACGAACTTGTTCACCAACTCATCCCAAGTAATGATGGAATAGTTGGGAAGTCACTCGAGCCAATCCAATGCCTTCCCTCTAAGTGAGAATGGGAAGAGTCTCAACCTAAGAGCATCCTCGGACACATTAGTTTGCTTGCTCCCCCAACATGTATCCACGAACCCCTTGAGATGTTTGTAAGCATTTTGATTTACAGCGCCCGTGAAGTACCCGCGTTGGTCTAGTAAGGTCAATATCACATTGGTTATTTGAAAATTGCCCGCCCGGATCCGGGGTGGGACAATAGCACTTGCATAGCCTTGGTTCGGAAGCACTCTAGGAGCTATTCTTGGAGGTGGCGGAGAAGGGTCTGGAATCTTGTCATTAACATTAGCATTAGCCTGACGGCCTCTACGTTGTCCTTGAGGTACAAGAGGAACCTCATCATCTCTGACATCATCTACCTCCTCCCCCGCAATCACATTTCCAAGAAGGTTATTGGCATTTTTTCGCTGCCATTTGGTACCTGAGTTGTGACATAAACAAATTAGTAATAAAGAAGGAAATAAGAATAATACACAAAACTATTTAAATAGATAGCCAAAACCGTTAGCTCCCCGGTAGCGGCGCCAAAAAGTGATCGAAGCCTACCCTGCACTACTATTGAGTAGCGAGAGAGGGTCGAAGCAGCTTTTACCCGATTTAGGGTCGGGATCGATTTCCACAGGGAGATAGAAGTTGGAGTCGGGTATCTATCTAGTTTAGGGTTGTGTATGTATTCTAAATTACACTTCTAAACATTTTTGGGTTTTTGTTTTACTTCTACTTTTATCAGACTACAAAGCTAAATTAAACTAGAATAAGCTAAGAGTAAAATGTTGCGGGTTGTTCAAATGGTTTAAAAGGCACTAGGGTAGTGACTTTGGCCTAGGTGGTTAATTGACGGATACTTGAATCTAAGGCATGATTGACATATTTGGGGAGTATGATATAACCGTTGCACGATTTTACCCACTCTACACCTTTCGGTAGTTCAAGTGATTTTGCCCGAATTGACTTTCTCAAGACCAATTGGGTATGCAAATTTGCGCAAGCAATCAAGGTTCAAGTCGGGTATTACTCTCTCGAGGTTTAACCCTTTAATTGGGACTATCAATCTTTTAAGTACGCCCCAATTCCTTGTTGGACCAATTTCAGAGACTCAAGCTCTCTTTTTCAAGAAGAGCTCAAGTCAACTAAACACAAACTAGTGTTTGAAACCACTAATTCAACAATTAAACATGAAATTACCCCAAATATCAAACACCATTAGTCATTCTAGCCCTAAAAGACAAAACCCATCAATTACCCACACTAGGGTTGAGCCATAACCCTAGCTTATGGGTTTAACTACTCATAATTGAAGAAGAAAAGCAAGAAATAGATGAAGAAAAACTCATATTAATTAATTACTAAGATAAACAAGAAGATTCAATGTTGAAATGTAGTTAAAATTGCCCAAAATAGCTAAAATATTCGAACCCACGAGTGCAGCTCTCAGCTAAAACTATCTGATGACCTAAAAATGGGAAAAGAAGCTATTTATACTAAGCTAAAATATCTGGACAAAAATACCTCTGCGGGGCTAGTGTGGACCGCACAAAATCACGTGCGGATGCACTAAGGCTCTTGACATAAAAATCCATCTCTCTGAACTCAGGCAATGCGGACCACACAAAATGGAGTGCGACCGCGGAGGCTTCTAGTTTGGTCCGCATAAAATGGAGCGCAGACCGTATTGGCTTGAAACTCGGAACTAGCAAATCTCTGATCCTTCTTACTACGGACCATACTAAATCGAGTGCGGCCTCATTGATCCCAGTGCGGACCGCACAAAACCTAGTGCGGCCGCATTGCCCTTTTTGCCTGAATATCATACTCTCTGAACCTCACTTGTGCAGACCACACAGAATGGTGTGTGGCCGCACTGGCCTTGTTTTGTCTGAGCTTTGTCTTGTCTTGATACTTGTGCAAGTTTCACTCCTTTTGAGCTGATCTTTGACATCTTGTCACCTTGTTGATCAAACCTGCAATCAAGCACAACTTGTGAGACTTTGGGACTATTTTGTACACATTTCTAATCAAAACTTAAGCAAGAAGGAGTATAAAATGTAGCAAAATCCCTAGTTATCATGGCTCCATCTAGGAAATGTCGTACCATAGGTGCCTCTTCTAGCAGTCAAGCTGGATCGTCTAGGGTGCGCGGGTCAGCTCGGGCTCGTCCCTTTGATAGGAGCAAGTTTGTCTCTACCAAGGCTCAGGACCGTTTTGCGGATAAGGCCACCAAGAAACCAATACCGGAAAGAGGCATAGATATAGGGTCGGTCCAATTTGGTTGCCCTCACTTGTATACTGAGCTGGTAAGGCAGGGGTTACAAATCTTCATTGACGAGCCGACCGAGGAGAATGTGATGGTTGTCCGTGAGTTCTACGCTAATGTAAAATAACATGTGAATGGCGTAGTAATATTGCACAGAAAGGCGGTGGATGCCTCGGTTGAGGCTATAAGGGGGATGTACCAGCTACCCCCTCTTGTGGATCCATATGACGACTATTATGAGGGGTATGGCAGATCACACACGCAGTGGGAGAGGTTCTTTGAAACAATCTGTGTACCCGAAAAGCAAATTGTTTGGATGAAGTATGGTCAGAAGTTCCACTCCTTAGCGCTAACCTTTGAAGGGAAGTGCTGGTAGTATGTTATCAACAACCGCCTGATTCCGTTTTCCAACACTACGTAGGTGAATGGTCCTCGAGCGGCTCTGATTTGGTGCTTTATTAATGGTCACAACTTTGACGTGGTCAAAGTGATTCATAAGGAGATGTTCACCAGTTGTCCGGTGAAAAGGTATAGGTTCTTCTTCCCTTCTTTAGTTACTCGACTTTGTTGGGCAGCTCGGGTGTCGGAAAATTTGGATGTTGATGAGAGAGTGCCAAAAGACCACAAGTTCCGAGCAGATAAGGCCACTATGG
Source organism: Nicotiana tabacum (assembly GCF_000715075.1). Taxonomy (NCBI): domain Eukaryota; kingdom Viridiplantae; phylum Streptophyta; class Magnoliopsida; order Solanales; family Solanaceae; genus Nicotiana; species Nicotiana tabacum. The sequence goes on from NC_134085.1 coordinate 183,290,564, forward strand.
GTAAGGAGCCGGTGGCAGGGGGTGATGATTGTGGTGAATCTGACGACTCTGAGGAAGAAGAGGCTGAGCAGGAGGATCATGTGAGGGCCGAGCCACTGGCCCATGAGCAAATTGCAGTAGTTGCAGTGCCATCTGGGACTACAGCACCATCTGGAGCTGCTCGGGTTACCCGGTTCACAGTTTTAGAGCAGGAGGTTGTTGGATTGCATACTTCGGTCACTGACTTGGGGACACATGTTCATGCATTGGCTGCCCAGCAGGTGAAATCGGAGAAGAAGATATTGGGCTGGCTAAGAGCTATGGGTCGTGCTTGCAGCTTGAGCCCAGACACGATCTTCGATCAAGAGTGATCTTTCAGGAAAGTTCCTTTACCTCATTGTTCTTTATTTTTTATGCCATGAGTACATGTCTTCCTTTTAAGTGTGGGGTGGAGGATATTTCAATGTATATATGTATATGTAACGATTTGACTGTTTGATGTTTCTTCATTTTTTTTTCGTGATTGTTTTTGGTGGTTTGAGTAATAGTCCAATTAGGAAAGTTAAAATAGGTAAGTTGACTTGTCCCGACGATAGATCTCTTTTGACGGGGTTCTTGAGGGTCTAAGTCGACGTAAAAATCTGGAAAAAAAAACAGGAATATGGGGACTCTTCCTGATGAAGGATCTTTTAGACAGTTTTCTTGAGGGGAGTAAGTATAAAGAAAATACCAAAAAGATTTTTTTCTTTTTAGGTAGTGTAGTAACTCTCCCTTGGTTTTTCTTTGGGTCACGGTTCTTTTCCATGGGTTTTGCTTGAACTAGGTGTAGTTAGTTTTGTTTATTTTGTTTTTAGTTTTTAGTTAGTATTGATGCACTATGAGCTGAAATAGAAAAAAGAAACCCTTGGTGTTGATACACCTGAACACAGTAGACACTAGAGTGTAACGCTTAGTCTCAATGGTTGATTCTCGCTACAGTGCCTTAAATTGTATGTTCGTAACTGACTTGAATACTCAAACGAGAGTGGCTTGATAAGCCAATATGGAGTGAGTCATGTGCCATGTGTGTGTGAGTTGTACCGTATTCTATGATCTACATTTGATGCCTAGAACTTGCCCCGTATGTTTGCAAAGCGAAATAGTAGCTTTATTTAGTCTTAGAAGTGATATAGGCATTTCTTTGTTAAGCCAGATATATAAAGTAGACCCACCTAAATGTAATACATCGTAGTCAACCCCGTTGAGCCTATGAGCCTGTTTCTTTGGTAATCATATTACGAACCTTACCCAATTATTTGAATGGCCCATCTGTTTGAACCCCTTTACCTCCCATGAGCACTTGAATGGTCTTGAAATATGCAAAAGCTAAAGTGTGGGGTGGTGGTTTGGTTTTTGAGTGGAACCGATGAAATAGAGGAAATGTGCAGTTTTTGGAAAAGTAAAGAATAAGCACCACTTAAAAAGAAAAAAAAAAGAGAATGAGTATAAGTAGTAGTTGATAAGTGGTGACTTGATACAATTGCACCTAATGGAGTGGGATGTTATAAATAAAAATACGGTGGAATGTCTGGTTGACATAAGTATGGTTTTGAAGGTTAATGTGATTGTATTAAAAGTGCTTAAGGAGGTTAGTCACTATATCCAAATATATCCTACCCGTCCCTTAGCCTACATTATAACCAAGTGAAGTCCTAATTGATCTTAGACTGAATGGGCTCGATTAGTAGAGTAGTACACTATGGGCAAGCCTATGGTGCATCTTTGTGGCATGTGATGTTCTTGTTGAGAGTGAGCGGATTTTGTCTATCTAAGTTCCTAATTGTTCTTAATATTATTACTTGTGGAACTACTCTCTTGTGTGATGTGATGGCATGTGATTCGCGAAGGAAAGGTAAGTCTTGACTTCTGTATAGAGTAGTTTGAGTGAGTACGAATAATGCACGACACGTGAGAGTCGACTTTTGAGGCAAATATTGTTCACTACTAGACATAATTTTGGTGATTTGTTCTTGGTGTGCTACGTTAGGGGAAAAACTTAGTGAAGGAACCTTTATAGAGTGTGGTGGATTGCTCGAGGACTAGTAATGATTTAAGTGTGGGGTGTTGATAATAGGCTAGATTCATGTAATTTGGCGGTTGTTTATGCCCCATCCTGACTATGTTTTACGGTTATAGAATAGTTAAATGATGATAAATTGGCTCTAATTGTGAATTTCATTTTTTGCAGGAGCGAGTTGCGCATATGAGGACTTAGAACTGTATTTGGAGCTCAATTGAAGCAAGGGAAGCCCCTCGAAGCTGAGTACGTTGAAAGAAGAGAGAAAGAAGGGCTGAAATGATGACTAGACTAGCACGCCCACTAGCGCGACCGCGCTAGCCCAGGAGTTTGAGGCAGAATGTTATGCCATATGCGCGGTCAGTAGCGCGCCCACTTGGGCGACCGCGCTAGTCCAGTTCGGTAAAATATAAGTTAGGGGTAAACTTGGAAGTTCAGGGGTAATTCCACTTAACCTATAAGAGGTCAAGCTCGTCCAAAGGGACATTATCAAGGTTTTTACAGCTTAGTTGAAGGCAAGGGGAGGCAAGAGGCAAGGAGGAGAATTCAACATCGAGTTCTTCCTTTCTTCCTTTTGTATTTTACCATTTGTGATGAATTTGGCTATTGTTATGATGAACACTAGTATGAGTAGCCAAATATTTAGTCTAATATTTTGATGGAACCTATTGAAGGATGAATTTCTTGTTATGTTAATATAGTTTGCCCGGTTTAATCTCTATTTGTTCAACTACGTTCTTGTTGTAATTAATTGATAGGATCCTCAATTAGCTGTGCCTATTTAGTATGTATTACTCAAGAGAGAGTGTATATTTAGGTAATTGCTGAATAACACCACTCCTAGATTATATGAGGGATCAATAACCGAGTGTTTAAAGGCGGGATTAGAGATAACGAAGCCTTGGGTGCGATGTAAAGTGAGATGTATTAAAAGCCAGCTAGCGTAACTCGGGAGAGTGCATCTAGTAAATTGTCGTGATTACTCAGGAGAGATTTACGGTAATAAGAGTGTGCATGATCGATAGAGACGATTAGGCAAATCTATGTGAAACATAATCGGAAGGGATTCCATCAATAGGGGAAATTACAACCTTAGATCCTTCTCTTAATTGTTTACAACTTAATCATAGTTAGTCTTTATTTACTTAATTGCAGTCAGTCATAGTTAGTAAAAATATCCTCAATTGTGATTCAAAACGTTTGTGAAGTTGATTATGTAGAATTTAGTGAGTCTAACAAGAGTAATTGATAGCTTAATTCTTTGTGGGTTCGACTCTAGGCTAAATACTGAGATTATATTTGCAACGTCCGCTTAGTCCTTTTTATAAGGCATAGTTGGGCGTGATCAGTTATCACAAAAGTCACATTTTTACTTGAAAAGTCTATTATGCCCTTGATATTATATAAACCTTCATATTTATGTAATACCTTCTATATTATATACTATATAATATATTTTTACCTATGTATTTTATTTATAAATAAAATAACTTAATATTATTTTATTTATTATTTTTATAATATATTCGTATATTTAATTTTTTCTAACTTTAATTTTCAAGATATATTAGTAGCATTATAAAACAATTTTTTTTCCAGCAATTCTTTTTTTCGGTCGGTAATTTCCAACCAACTTTAGTCGATATGCCCTTTCGACCTTCAAATTACCGACCACACGTTAATGGTCGCGTTTTGGACAGTTATTGGCCATTACCGACCAACTTTGGTCGATTTTTTTGGACGGATTTTCCCGAATTTCTAGTAGTATAATTTCCCAATAACCAATTGTCCAGGTAAATCCCCAAGAAAATATCCCCAGCTAAATTCGCATACAGAGTTACTTAGGGATTTTCCTTTAGATTAACATATGATTTTTTCCTCTTTTTCTTTGTTTATTTACCTGCGAATTTTCTCACGAAAATGTACTTGCCGATTTATTTCTCTACTAATATATATTAAAGTTACTGACAAATTTAATAATGCTTACTAATATATTTTGAATATTAACGTTAAGAAAAAATTAAATATACGAATATATTATAAAAATAATATTAAGTTATTTTATTTATAAATAAAATACATAGATAAAAATATATTATATAGTATATAATATAAAAGGTATTATGTAAATATGAAAGTTTATATAATACCAAGGGCATAATAGACTTTTCAAGTAAAAATGTAACTTTTGTGATAACTAGAGCAAAGTAAAATGATTTTTGTGTAACAAAGGAAAGAAAAGTGACTTTTGTATAATGAACACAAAATTGAATGATTTTTACGTAACAAAAAAAAAGTAACTTTTGTATAACAAACACAAAAGTTCAATGACCATGGATAAAATTGAGGAATTTTTACCTCCTATAGCAAAGGTTAACACCTTATTTATTTTAGATAAATACCATTTAAAAAAATTGTATTCTATAGATACCTTTTAAGGTTTATAGCAAAATATTTAATTTTGGTTACCTCCTAGCCGTAAGCCACTAAATACGCTATTCAATTACACTATTTTCTTTCTCTCTCTACCTTTATACATCCCATTCTCTTCCCCCATCCCATTAAAATTTCCGCTCTCCTCCTCCTTCTAACGACATCTTCTCAACTGAAAAATTCAGGAACAGTCCCTAGTCTCTCCGACAGGAACAGTCCCCAAGCAGTGGGCAACTACAATCGAGTGTATATCCCATGATGCTCGGGCAGAAGAACAAAGGGATTTACTATGAAAGCAAATTAAGGACGAATTTACTGTCTTCGAATTGTATAATAGATGCACTGATTCTTTACACCAACTGACATAGAATTGATAAACCAAAAAAGCCATGGAATTTCTCCTTAATGTTTGCTTGTGCAATTAAATATAGCAGCAGTTCGTTAAGCATGATCTCACCAGAACTGGAAGAAGTCATCTTGCCACACAACTCTGAGTGAAATTTCCACAAAGGCAGCACGTTTTCACTACCGGCTTCTGCTGAACGGCGGATTCGCCGGAAATTAGGGTTTGTTCTTGAACAAAGACGACGAAGTTTGGGCAGAGTAACTTGATTTTCTGTTAATATATTTCAATGTATTTTCATGTATTTTCATGTATTTCATTGTATTTATTGTCTTTTTTTTCATTGTAATTCGATGTATCTCGTTGTATTCCATGTATTTCATTGTATTCACTGTCTTTTTTTATTGTATTTCAATGTATCCCGTTGTATTCTATGTATTTTATTGTATTCACTGTCTCGCTATATGCCATGAATGTATTCATATTTTTTTTTTAATTAATATAATTTATGTATTCAGATGTATTATATAATTTCTCTGAAGATTGCTATGTTTTTGGGGTATTTTTCGGTTGAGAATCTTTTTTATAACTGAAAATACAAAATTTGTGTGTTATAATTGAGTTTGTTGAGTTATATTAGGAGTCTATTATGTTAATTGATTCACTTTCCGTTTTAAAAACAGTGTAATCCCCTATTTCACGCCGTGAATACAGTCGAATATGGTCGAATATAATAACCTGTCTAGCTATAATCCCATGTTTTACTCCATGAATATAGTCGAATACATTCGAATACAACAACTGATTAACTGGACCTCCCTAATTCACGCCTATTTTTGCTACTGTATTCATGAATACAATAGCTTAAATACATCAAATACATCTTATAACTACAGAAAATGTATTTATAATCCGTAATATAGCAAATAATATCTATAGATAGCTAATTACTACTAAAAGATAAGTGATTTATGAAAGTTTCTCTAAAATTAACTCCGAAATATATACGCTCTATGAGTGCGTAAATCTATACGACATGTTGCCTGAGTAAAGCTGCTACTTTCCTCAATTATTGATAGTGATGTTTGATCGTCGATGATGGAAAATGATATTTACAAGTTGCAAACCAGTCAAACGAAAAATCAATCTCTTTACAGTAAACAAAAGCAACTTGGTCGAATTATTAATTTATTATTATAAGTATGAGATAATAAATGAGTGTTGTACGAGTCGGATCCATCATATGCTAGTTGACTGTTAAATAGAATAAATAATAATATCCATCTAAATACATAAAAAGCTAGGAATTTATTTCTTCGCCAATAGAATAATAAGTATTGGGTCCACAAAGAAGAAAGTTGATTTAGGAAATAAAGCTATTATCAAAACATGATATCGTATGAGACAAGCAAGTTGAGTAGAAGCACAGTTCTTTTATTGGCATAAGTTGCACAAGTTGCTGATTAAAGGGCATGACGTGGGACGGAATCAAAGCTCATTCAACTTTTTGACAAGTTGATTTGGATGGTTTTTAGGGAACTACCACTTTTTGTACACAAAACATCTCACGGTTTACGAAGAGTATGAAAAATACCGCCCCTAATAGAAATAGTCAACCTTAAAGCGGAGACAACAATGGTCGAAAGCCATAGCATAAAAAAAGTTTGCTACAGGATTCATCCAAAATTTTAAGGATGTAACTTCTGGCAATAGCCACTGGAACTACTTAGCTAAGGCCCTAATTTCCGTGAAAAACACTTTCACCAACCAAATAAATATTTATCTCGCACCCTCTTAAATAACTACAAAAGCTTCTAAATACTTAGATTTTAATTCAGGACTAAGCTGCAAATCAATTAACTGGGCTGTGCTACGTAATCTACTCCTTAGGATAAGAAACAATCGTTGAATCAAAAGCTCTCCCTTGATAGAACCCTTTGCCTTTTAGCGTCCCTCGGATTACCTCCTGCCATTCCCGGTATTTTTCCTCCGGTTCCTTTCTCTTTCTTGGCATTTTCCGCCTGTACTACCTGTCTTCAAATATCAAACAAACATACAAATTAAAAACACAAAAGGACAATCCGGTGCACTAAGCTCCTGCTATGCACAGGGTCCGGAGAAGGACTGGACCACAAGGGTCCATTGTATGCAACCTTACCCTGCATGTCTGCAAGAGGCTATTTACACAGCTCGAACCCGTAACCTCCTGGTCACATAGAGGCAACTTTACAAGTAGTAGGACTATTAGCGGGAAGGAAAAGGAACCAACCCCTACACAAAATCCTTGGAATTGGCAAGATTCATCCTTTACACTACCCGAGCTCATCTCAGAAGAACTCCTTTTGTTGGAGAAGCTTAAAAAAGGCTCACTGAATGATGTAGATGATGAAGTAGAACACATAGAAGGAGTTTCACTCCGACAAGAAGAAGAAGAAAATGTCCCAACATCGCTTTGGAACATTTCCTCAAACAGATCCTGCAATTCCTCGAACGTTTCTCCCTGATTTTCCTGTCAATTCACAAAACTACATCTGAACACCATTGACACCTCTTAGCAAAAAAAAAAAAAAAAGAAGATACTACTATACAAACAAATCTGAGCCAACAAGCCCAAGTATTAGGTTCTCCACCTAGACTTCAGTTTTATCAGCCACCAAAGCGAAAATGATGTCAGTTTGTTCTATAAACATCTTAACTTTCATGAATAGAATAGCACATTTCTCTAACTAGAATATAAAAAAAGGCAGCCCGGTGCACTAAGCTCTGCTATGCGCGGGATCCGGGGTAGGGCCGGACCACGGTGGTCTATTGTACGCCATCTTGTCCTGCAGAAATGCAGGAAGCTGTTTCCACAGCTCAAACCCGTGACCTCCTGATCACGGGGCAATTGCTAGATTATAGCAACAAAAATTCCTAGTCTGCATTTTCTTTATCTTTTGTGGGAGTCTCACAATGTAAATATAATGAAGAAGAAAAGGGAAAATGGAACTCACATTGGACTTATTTTGGTTCATCATAGCTGCCATTTCATTCAGAAAATCACCCATTCCCTGCACAACAATATCCTCTTACAATTGAGAATGCAGAACTTGCTTGATACAATATCATATAAGTTAAACCAAATATTTAAGGATAACGATCAGGATCTGTATCAATTGAATCAATGACACATGATTACGAGAAACTAATTGTTCCATGTTCAGCCCTCAAAGTAAAATTATATCCTTTCCCCTGAAATAATGGCTACCGATGACTTTTTTGAAAAAAAACTCAAGTTGCTTTTGCACGGTAACACAAAAAGAGCACCAAAGAAAGCACCTTTTTCTTCGTCGGTCTAAAAGCCCGACTTGATTAACACTAATAATATGAACATCACCTGTAGCCCTCTCAACAAGTAAAAACAGATGGAACAACATGAAAATGCCTCATACAAGCATGAGACAAAATTGAAAAAAAAGAAACTTTCCAATTCTATCAAGTAACAGGCAACATGACTTGAACCTTAGACACGAGAGAATAAAAGAAAGAGTGATTACATTTTCGTCATCATCATCACCAGAGTCATAAACTCCTACATCGTACAAAAACCTTTTGTTGGCATCCGACAGCACTGCAAATAATTGAATTTTAGTATGTGTCTAATTCACAGAGCGCATTTACTGTTAGCTCGCACTAGCAGGACAAAACATTTTGGTGAACAGAGTATAAAAATGAACGGTGCAACTGAGTTAGAAAAGAAAAAAAAGAATTAACTACTACAATAATTACCAGAATAGGCTTCTTGAATGGCCTGAAATTTCTTCTTAGCCTCCTCCACGAACTTTGAATTCCCTGATGCTGAGCAGCGATCCGGGTGCCATTTCTATAAAAACAAGAATACAATTTTACCTGTTAGAAAGAAAATTTTCGAACCAAGACTATCTGCGTATTACTAGTCAAATAGACTACTGGGAAGATTGGCTGGTAAAATATATTCTACTCATATATAAGCTATCATAATGAATAATCTCGGCCAAACCAACTCCTCTGATTGATAATGAATAGGCAACGACAATTTGTACATTTTGTAAAACGACATGTAACATATTGCAGGACTAATAGAGATAGGCATATAGCATGCAGAAAATAAAAATCACATTTTTGTAATCATGTAATGTCGATTGACTCTGTTTCATGATCAAGATTCAATTTTTATTTTTCCAGGACTAATTAAAAGGGAAAGAAAAAAGAAGAGAGAGAGAGAGAGAGAGAGAGAGTCTACAGACCCTACTGATCGTTGAATAAATAAAGGAGCAACACAAAAGAAGTGGTATTTTTTTTTTGGGGGAGTTCAAAATCTGACCAGTGCAAGCTTCTTGTAAGCATTCTTAAGCTCCGTTGCAGTGCATTCCTTCTTCAACCCTAAAACTGCATAAAAATCATTGCTTTTCTCTTCTTCACCTGCCATTCTGAAATTCAACACTCACACCGTATATACGAAAACACCGATCAAGAACAAACCCAACTCCAGAAAACTTTCTGTTTTTGTCGACGAATTAAATACAAAGCTCAGCCTTGTACCAAAAACCCAAAATCAAACCCCTTTAATACAAAAAGGTATTGGATTTATGTTCAAAGTAAGAAAATACGTATAAAAAAGATATGTTTTCCTTTGAAGAAAAGAAGAGCACTGTTTCGTCAGGACAAGGAACCTTAGCATTATTGGGGTGGAGAGAGAGAAGAAAGAGTTTGAGAAGAGATGAGCAACTCTCTCTTAACGCTAAGGTTGAAGAAAGAAGTCTCCAGAAACGGGCTTTCCATTAAATACGGTTGGGCTTTCCTATGAATTAAACATAATATTCTCAACGGCTTAGATCAGGTTAATTAGGGGATGAACGGCTTGGATGAAATGGTGAAGCGAGATATTTTGCCCAGTGGTGTCTCCAGAAGCTTCTGTGATCTTCTGTTCCTCGCTTTTTGTACGAGTAATAAACTTGTGTTTTTAAGGATGAGAGATTATGAGAATGAGAAACGCTTCTTCTTTATTTATTTATATTGTGGGCTGTTAAGGTGGGGCCTACCTTGAGTTTACGACCAAAAGGTACGGGCTGGGCCCACCTTTGCAAATGGGCAGCGAATATTTACCATCTAGCCCTTGCTAGTTGCATATCTTTTAGCAATAAAGTTGCAACTAGGAATTACAAAATCCAAATAATTCAAAGCAAAAGAAAATGCAAGTAGGAAAACAGTTGCATTTCGTTGTGGAAAGCAGTTGCAGAGGAGTAGTGTGTTATAGATTCTCTTTGGATTGACTTGTTCTAAGCTAAAATAGCTTTTTAGAGGAATAGTGTTTTTAAATTATTTTATAGTATTTGAATAAAGTAAAAAAGTGCTCTTAAGTACTTATTTTTAAGTTAAAGTGACAAAAATAAGCCAAAAGCAAAAGGCTAGAATTCCTAACTTATGACTTAAAAGCTATTTTGGCTTAAAAGTCACTTAAAACAAGGTCATCCAAACGGGTTCATAGCTTATTCAGTTGAATCCATAACTTTCAATACCGAGTAAAAATTAATATAAAAAAGTTCATTAAAATTACAAAAATACTCACTCCATTTACTTTACTTGTCTATTTTAAACTTTTCACGTCCCTTAAGAAATATGTAATAAATATAGTATGTATTTTACCAGACAACCTCTAATAATGATAGCCTTTCAAAAAGTCTTGGAAAATAAGTTTGAAAATACGTAATTAATGATAAGGGTAAAACAGAAAAAAAAATTGTCTTTATCTTGATTTAGTATAGTGGACAAATGAAGATAAAAGTATATTTTTAGTATAGTGGACAAGTAAAAGTGAACGGAGGGAGTAGTAAGATATGAGCCCATAATTTTAAAAATATAATTAGTTCAATACTAAAACACTTAAAAATTGTATTCAAAGAATTTAAATCCTGAATCCGCCTATAAAGACTTGCGGTCCATCCATGCCTTTGACTCAGTAAATTCTTTTTTTTTCTTCTTTAAAATATAATCATTCCGTATTCAAAATCTACTGGTCAATTCCGTATTAATCTAAATTCGTGCGACATATGATCCAGATTAAAGTAGTAAATATTTTGTGTGAAAAAAGAGTAGTAAATATTTAATATTAAAAATTTCTTATTTTCAAAGTTTAATGTTGACTTGTAAAATTGTTACTACTTCCTCCATTTACTTTTATTTGTCATGTTTTGTTTTTACAGAGTCAAACTATATAAATTTTGACCAATATTTTAACATATATTTTTTACCATATTGTTATGAGAAAAACTATAAATTATAGTACTAGTTCTTGAATATCTAAATTTTAATTTTAAAATATTAAAAAAATATATAATATAATTTTAAAAAATTAGTCAATTTAACTCTCGAAAAGTAAAATATGATAAGTAAAAGTGAATGGAAGAGTATTTTGTAAGTGAGACCTCATAAAGCTTAGGTTAGAGAGAAGGAGAGAAAACAGCCTAAAGACAGCACTAGGTGCCGGAGGAGAAAACTAGAAGCTACTGTTTTGGATTCCAAGCTGGGATTCATTGAATTCTCCTAATTCACTATTCTCACAAATACATTAATTCCTAACCCACCAATTGCATGTGTAATGCAATTTGTAGCCTCCAGTCTCTTGACATGAACCACACCCACCCCCTCGCGTAGAAATTATTTAAATTTTTATAACTAAAAAAGTGTATAAAATTATATAATTTTTGTATATAAAATACAAAAAAAATATATAATATATAATTTTTGGCTATTATTTGTAAAGAAGTTATACAGTGTTATTTTTCCTATAAAATATAGTTCCCATTTTGTTTTAGACGTCTAATTTGATTGCTCATGAAATTACCTATACAAAAAATTGAATCATATAACCTTAACTATAGATGCGTATAGTATTAAAACGCTATCCTTTCAATTTGTAATTCTAAGTATATCATGTATATATTACCATAAGAAAACATTAAGTGAAATGAAAATGTTATAATTACAAACTTATTAGATATAAAAATCCGATATTTTCTTTAATTGAAATGGAGGAGGAGTATTAATTAGGTAGGGTACGTGAAACACTACCAATTAACATATGAAAAGGCTCCCTATCCTCGTATATATAAGTATGTTTTTTTTTGTGTTAAATATAATATTTTCTCTGTTTAAAAAAGATTGACACTATTTTCTTATTAGTCTGTTTTAAAAAAATTGACACATTTCCATATTTTTCTAAAAAGGAAGCATTTATGGCCACATAAATATTATGACATGTACACTATAAGTTTCAAAAGTTTTACAACACACAAATGCTATGACTAATTTAAGATCACATATCTTAAAAGTCTTCCCTTTTTCATTAAAGTTTGTGTCTGTTTGACCAAAAAGTATAAGACCTTTTGTTAAACTAGTTGAATACGAGGGTAATAGATAAATCCTAGTTAAATATAATAAATCCTAGATCTGAAACACATTTATACAAATAATGTGGGGTTGCATTTAAACCAATTTAATACAATGGGTATTAAATGATACTGTTATGAATGAATGGGGAACAATGACAAGCAGTAAATATATAAAATGGCGTCAAACGTAAATAGAGAGAATGATTCGCCCAAATATTAAATGAGATGGATGATTCTTCCCTCTGACAATGATGTAAGACAAATGAATGTGGGAATATAGGGAGCTTTCTCGGATCTGATGCGAGAAAGTGTGGGACAAACAACAAATCGAATCTTTGTGGAAAGGCAATATTTATAATTTACTTTGAGAGTCAACTTTTCATGGGAGTTCTTATCATATAGAATCTTGCCTCCTTTTATTCTCTCTCCCTCTCTATTTATATGAGACATATTCCTTATCTAACATAAGGTACAAGGGTAGAGAATATTCCCCTAAAATATCTTGTTACAAAACTAGCCGTTATAGCCGACCTGAGTATTCGATCTCGACCTCGGTTACTTGATTCGCAGATAAGTTCCTTCCATCTCGAATACGACCTCGACATGATTGTCTCTTAGTAATCTACCTTTGAGCAAGATTCCCTTAGTCAGATTTTGACCAATACAATTAGTCTTTCCGCCTGCCGAGGTTGTTTTTTGGACGAGCTCTGTAGGCGGACTTTGCCGTTTGCTAGAAATCTGGGCACGACGGTCAAGTAGCAATATTTTTATGGCGGCATGATGACGTGGCGCCTCGAGAGCCACATTTGACCGTTAGGTAAGCTTGAAATGACGTCATTTCACCATACGTCATAATGGTGCATGTTCCTGATGCGTTGCATTATTTCCCGTGCCTCTTATGTTTCGAAAACAATATGGCAGCGCTTGGCTTTCTTGAGTAGGGTGCCAACATTCTTATAAATAGGGAAGGGAATCCCCCATTTGGGTTGTTGCACTTCCTAATATCTGAATTTTCAAGCCTTCTCATCTTTCCCCCAGAGTTCTTGCATCCTTGTCTCTCTCCATTTTAGCGCTTTCTGCCATTACCACCCCTTTAGTATCTACATTTTCTTCTTATTTATATGATAAAAATGGCTAGTGCATCTTCTAGCCTTGAGGGAGCATCTGATTCGGTTCCATTAATGGTGGACACACCTTCTCACGAAGAAAAAGAAGCCATGGCTGTGGAAGATGAGAGTTTTCCTACCATGGATGAAATAATTCCATGCTTAGAAAGGGTCAGGTCGGACTTCTCGAAGCGACTTGAAGTTGATCCTGAGCCCATTAACTTAGAATGGGCAGCGGCTCTTGTTGAATTTAGGGCTAAATGGCGAATCCCGGACCATATCGACCTCATCCCGACTGGTAACAATGTGGTATACATTCATTGCCCTGGATACTGTGCGTTCTACGCGTATCCATTTGTCGTCGGCTATACTCTCCCTCTTCCTTCCCTTGCGGAGGATTTCTGCCGCTATTATTGTGTTTGTCCGGCCCAGCTCTCCCCGTACATCTATAAGCTTTTCCATATGCTTATAAAGTATGCAGAACTAGCCAACCGTGGGATTTCTCTCCGTCATCTGCTTCATCTCTTTGCACTAAGTTTTCATAGGGGTACGATGATACACCTTCGCCACTGAGGGACCAAAGGGCTGGTGGTGAAGATGGACGATAAAACAAACCGTCATTTTTGGGTTAACTTCTTCTGTGTCAAGACAAAGCACGTGGTGTCGAACCCTAACGGATTCCCCGAGGAGTGGAACTTTGCTCGTAAGTGTTTTTGCGAACTGGCTATTTGTTATTTCTCTTCGGTGACTTAATCAATCTTCCCTTCCTCTTTTTCTTTTCGTTGGTCACCGATATTCGCGATTGGGTGAGCCAAATTTTACCTCACACGGTCCGCAAGTGGTCACAGTTCAACAAGAAATTTGGGCGTAAGCCTTCTTCGACTGGTGAGTCATCTTGTTTCGATCTTTAGTTGCTTCGACCTTCGTACCGTCTTTTTTGTTTTTTACTTCTTTCTTTATTGATAGGTCGGAGAGTTTCGAGGAAAGCAAAAGCTCATACTCCCGCTTTTCGTCAGTCATGTGCCTTGAGTGGGCCTCTACTCGCGGCGACTGCAGGCGGGTCTGTTCAGACTGTTGTTCCTTCTTTGACCCCGGCCTCACATAAACCTAGTCGTCAAGCTGTTGCACCACTAGTGGAGATTCTGGCTTCTTCAGTGTTTCATTTAGTGGATGAGTCATTGCAGGGTGAGGAGGAAGAGGCACTGCTAAAAAGGCAGAGAGTAGAGGTTGATGGCGAAACGATCGAGAACGAAAGGCCCACAGGGGGTGATCCCGAGCTGGTCATGGTTGTGCCCGAGGACAGCATAATTTTGGATGTGGAGACTGTGTCCCCTTAAAATGTGGTGGTTGTTCTTTATCAAAGGTCTCCGTGGAAGGCGAAGGGCTAACAGAAGCGATCAAAGTCATTCCGGGGGGGGGCGGACCGTCGACGTCAGAGCGGGTTGTCGTTCCTTCCTCTGCCGAAGAGAAGAAGAAGGTGTGTCCATAGATGATGATGAATCCGACTCCGACGTCGACCCCAAAGAGGAAAGGATGTTCGATGAGGGGTTTACTTGGATCGAGGTGAGAATGGATGGATCTTCTCGTTCGATAGTCATCCCCTTGGACTGCAACCTATTGACCAACACGGAGAGCGTGGTCCCCTCTTTGCTCTAGAACCGAGTACAAGACTCTACAGTCATTTAAGGACATCGATCTGTCGTTAAACGTATCCGAAATAGCTTTGCGGGTGACTTGGTATCCTTGCTTTTGTCCCTTAAAAGTCCTCCTTTTTACTGTTACTGACTTTTTTCGTCTATTTTTCTCTTTAGACTCTTATTTTGGAGATCAAGAGCACTCGCCGAGAGGAGAAGCAGAAGGTGGTTTTCAAAAAGATGGTTTTGAAATATCACCGGTATCGTGAAAAGTACCGTGCGATGCATGCCCGATTTAGTGCGGATGGTAATTTCTAGTCCCTTACAGATGAGTTGGGGCAGAAGGACGATGAGCTCGTGAGGGCCATCGGCAAATGCAACGAGCTTAAGGGATTTCTTAGAGTAAAGGAGGATGAGCTCGAGGTGAGCAAAGGGGTTATGGATGAGTGCGTCGACCTTCAAGCTCAAGTGGCGTCTTTGCGGGCTAAGCTTGAGCAGAGCTCGATCAGAGCTAAAGACTTGAGCGACGAGTTGATCGAGAAAGTGGCAGAGTTGAAGAAGGCCGAGAAGGCCAGGATGACTACTTTGGCGAATGTGGAGGCATTGAAGGAGGTCATTCGCATGCTTAGGTCTGAACGAGCGAGTGAAGCGGAAACAACCATGCTGAGGGAGGCACGACTTGATTAGCGAGTTGGTGGGCTTGAGAGAGATATTTCGAGCCTTAGTGATCAAGTTGTTGCTCTTGAGGCTGAGAAGGCGCGATTGTTGGCCTGACCGTCCTCTTCTCATACTTCTGCTTTTCCCGACGTTCCTTGTCACTCATACGAGATTTGGATCCATGCCGAGGCTCGGCTGGACATATATTGGAATTTGATGATGGTAGAGAAGGTTCCTATGGTCGATTTTGAGGATGCCCGTGTTAAGGCGCGTGCCACTAGGATTGCCTACGATTATGACCCTGCTAAGTCGGGTGACTAGCGTTGATGAAGATGATTTGGACGGTCTTGCATCAGATGCTTAGTATGACGACGAGTATTCCGATGGCGGGGGCAATGATGGAGATGGTGCTGCTGGGACGGGCGGTGAAGGTGGGGACGATGTGGAGTAGTGCTTTGTACTTAGTTGTTGTGTTATTTTTGTGGGGGTGTCTTTCCGTCCCTCTGTAAGATGTATATTTGTTTGGAATAGAATGATCACAACCCTTTGCTATATGTTATTGGGCTTTTTCATTTTTCTTCGAATGTTTTTTTTCCAGAAGAATTGTGTTGGTATGTGCTATTTCGAACATGGTCGAGTATATCTTTGATTGAATTTGGGTGAAGTCCCATTCCGTCATACTTAACTCAAAACGAAGTTGTAAATCGAACTCAAGTCAGGTTGAGCATGAGTTGAATTCGAGTGTGGTTGAAATATGATTCTTTACTAATTCGAACGAGGTCGAACGCACTAATTCGAATGAGGTCGAATGCGAGTTAATTCGAACGAGGTCGAATGTAACTTTAATTTTTCCAAAAGAGGTCGAATGTGTTAATTCGAATGAGGTCGAATGCAGGACTCTTAGTCGATTCGAACGAGGTCGAATGTGTTAATTCGAACGAGGGTCAAATGTGAGTCGATTTGAGCGAGATAGAATGTGAGTCGATTCGAGCAAGGTCGAATGTTGACTCTTAGTTGATTAGAACGAGATCGGATGTTGATTCAGTTGATTCAAACGAGGCCGAATATGAGTTGATTTGAGCAAAGTCGAATGTTGACTCTTAGCTGATTCGAACAAGATTGAATGTTGACTCTTAGTGATTCGAACAAGGTCGAATGTGAGTCGCTTCGAGCAAGGTCGAATGTCGACTCTTAGTTAATTCAAACGAGGTCGAATGTGAGTCGATTCGAGCAAGGTCGGATGTCGACTCTTAGTTGATTCGAGCGAGGTCGAATGTTGACTATTTTGATTCAAACAAGGTTCAATGTGATTCAATTCGAGCGAGGTCGAATGTTGGCTCTTTTGATTCGAACAAGGTCGAATGTTGTGCATTGATTGGTGCAGAGTTAAAACTTGGCGGAGACAAGCAAACATCATGTGTTTGCATGCCTTGCTTATATTTATATATGTATATCGAAGTTTACATGTTTTTCAGGTTTACATGTTTTTCGGGCTGGTATTCCAATCCCAGTCTATCTAGTCCTTTTATTGTTCGGTCTTTAGAAGTATTCGAGGGGTCGAACAATAAACTTGCCAACTTGTAACCTAACCCGCTCGAGCCTTATACTTCGAGATGTCTTTCTTGTCGCCTCGTTAGAAACCTCTTGAGAAAATCCAATTGGGACTAAACTCGGGTGAGGGAAAAAGAGTACGACCCAGAGAACGTCTTTTCTTAGAAGTTGAAGTACTTGGGGTGGGCGATGTTCCAGTTGTTTGGTAATAACTTCCCCTCCATTGTTTCTAGTTGGAATGACCCTTTGCTTGCTGCTGTCGTGATCTTATATGGGCCGTCCCAATTAGTCCCCAGTTTTCTTTCTTGTGGGTCCTTGCTCGCTTGTGTTTTGGTTTTGAGTACGTAGTCCCCTATTTTGAGCGGTTTGACCTTGGCTTTTTTATTGTAATATCACTATGCTTGTTGTTTCTCAACGACCATCCTTATGTAAGCCATGTCTCTTCGCTCTTCGACCTCGTCGAGGTCTTGCCTCCTGCTTTTGTCTTTAGTTGGTCCGCTCTCGTGTAAATATCTCAGACGTGGTTCTCCGACCTCAACCGGTATTACTGCATCAGTCCCATAGACTAGCGAGTATGGTGTTTCTCCTGTGCTTGTTTTCGACATTGTGCGGTATGCCCATAGCACTTCCGTCAACAATTCCGTCCACAGTCCCTTCTTTTTCATGATGTTCAATATTGATTTGTTGGAGACTCCGCCTGACCGTTGCCTACGGGGTGATATGGCGTGGAGAGTATTCTTTTGATGTGCCATTTTTCAAAGAACTCGACGATCTTTTTCCCCGTGAATTGGGGCTCGTTGTCACAACTGATTTCTTTGAGGATTCTGAAGCGGCATATGATGTTCTTCTATATGAATGTGATCACTTCTTGCTTACGTATTTGGGTGAGTGCACCTGCTTCTACTCACTTGAAAAAATAGTCAGTTAAATTTTTGCTCCGAAATGAGAATTCTCTCTCAAAAAGTGAAACATGATAAGTAAAAATAAACGCGGAGAGTATTTTTTAAGTGAGACCTCATAAAGCTTAGGTTAGGAGATAAGGAGAGAAATCAGCTTAAAGACAGCACAAGGTGCAGGAGGAGAAAACTAGAAGCTACTGTTTATTATTCCAAGCTTGGAATCATTTACGCTTCCAACTTAAGAGGGGTGTTGGAACCCAATATTCCGCATCAGATAATAAGATAATTAATATATATATATATATATATATATATATATATATATATATATATATATATATATATATATATATATAGATGGATTTTTAAAGAAGTTATACAGTGTTATTTTTCCTATAAAATATAGTTCCCATTTTGTTTTAGACGTCTAATTTGATTGCTCATGAAATTACCTATACAAAAAAATTGAATCATATAACCTTAACCATAGGGTGCGTATAGTATTAAAACACTATCCTTTCAACTTGTAATTTTAAGTATATCATGTATATGTTACCATAAGAAAACATTAAGTAAAATGAAAATGTTAAAATTACAAACTTATTAGATATAAAAATCCGATATTCTCTTTAATTGAAATAGAGGAGGAGTATTCATTAGGTAAACCACTACCAATTAACATATGAAAAGGCTCTCTATCCCCATATATATATATATACTCCATAAGTATATGTTTTAAAAAAAAATATAGTAGTAGTATACATATCTTGGAAATCAGTGCTGTTCTAGCTTCTTCTTCTTGTTGGTGCTCAGTTTAGGATAGCATGGTCGTCGTCATCACATAATCGTTCTCTCTGTTGAGCGTTACGTGGGGCCTACCTTCATGAATTACGTAACATTGCAAAAGTAGTTTGTTGTTATAAAATATAAGTAATGCAGTAAAATGTAAATAAGAAGAGATAGAAAGAAGGGGGAAGTGTTTTCTTCTTTCACTTTGGTGTATTTTTTCCATTGCAATTACATGGTATTTTATAGGCATAAAAAGTAAAGATGATGGACATAAAGTAGGAAATTTAATCTTTAAGTTATTCACAACATGAGCATCCAATGTAGTATCCAATCCTTGAATTTTGAATACCATCATGCCCAAGAAACACATAATAAACACAAAGACCCTATGATGAATCCAACCCAAGGAGGTTATTGAGAACCCATCATCAAAAATACGGTAAGAGCAACTATAACCGTATCGTTCATAAAGGAAGTCAAAGGGTATGTAGGAGTCCTTCAGGCATTTCAATTTGTCATTTTTCTTTAGCCCCATCATTTTAAGGAACCCTCTGGTGGTATAATTTTCAGGTGCTAATAGATTAGGGCTATCCCAAGGCAACCCAGCAAATCCTCCTATTTCTTCTAGAAGGGGAGTCATTTCTATGTTCCCAAAACGGAACACAACCCTTTCCTAGTCTCAAAACATAGTTGCAGCCTCAATCAACATTTTGTTGGGTTGAAGATCCAACAGAGAAGGCAAGTTTATTAAGACTCATTTCACATTGTTTTGGTCACATGAAGGAAGATCCCTCCACTAATCTAGCAAAAGTGAGGGTATGCTACCGACCATACCGAATCTGAGGACTTCGTGCCTCATTTTCTGCAAAACAAAAGAGAGTTAGGCCCTTTTCCCCTCCAGGTTTGTCTATTTATACAATAATGATTAGCATATTGGCACTTATTTCTCCAAATTAATGCACATAATCGTGGTTACATCCGTTGGGATTATGAAAAATCCGATGAACTTTTGGACAAGGCTTGTCTTAAAGAGCTATTATACGGACAACATATTAACCGGCTAGGTTTGACCATGATGCATGTACAATTAATCAGAGCAAGGCTGCTATAGAGGTCTAGACTGGGACCCTCAAGCGGACAACTTGAGGGGGAAAGACACGGAACCGTTGAACGCACCATTAATCGACTAGTTTTACCGCAAATACGCCTTTCCGAATTTAAAGGGTGATATATAGGAAGAGCGCAAACACTCATCAAGCGTTGCTATAGGATTAATTACGCACGAGTGAAATATAATATTGAGCATGATTTATGCAGTAATAAATAGCATGTTGTCAAGTATTTGCACGTAAGAAAAATAATAAATGCAGTATTTAAATAATTGAAAGACAGTTATAGAAAAGAAAACAAAGAGATAAGTCAGTTTCCGAAAAATAAAGAAATCATAAATGCATGAAAATAGATAGTTGAATTCAAATAAGGGGAAATAGTACGTGAGATAGAGCATGCTTGGACTAATTCAAATAATAAGTTCGTTATGGTAAGAGCCTAAAATATCCCCAGCAGAGTCGCCATGCTGTCACGCCCCTTTTTTCCCTTTTTGCAGGGAAGTTCGGGTTTCGACATTCATGGGGGAATAACTCGTTTCCTTTTGGGAATTGGGTATTTTGAAGAGTCGCCACCTAACGGATTATGGTGCGTTAGGGCACCTAGAATAAATAAATCGTGTAACTAGTTTACATTACAGAGATTAGGGTAAGAGCTCGAAATAACCTTAAGGGGAAGGTGTTAGGCACCCCCCGCGGTCCACAACAGTGGGTCCCGGTCGAACTTAAACTATGTGAATTAGTCATTTAACAAGTAAACAATTTCAACACATATTCATAAATAAAGGCATGTTTTATCATTCTAAATACATGTATGATTCAGGTAATGGAAGCAAGGGAGAGGTTTGAACAACTTGCACATGTGTATGTAAAGAAAATGAAGTTTATAAAATTTAAATACATATGAATTGGGAAAGGAAGTCCTAGGTTGATTAGACAGGATCATACCCATGCAATGCCCGACAATCACTCCTCAATGAGGGGCTATACGTGATATTAGAGCGCAGGTCATCATATCATTTACTACCCAATTCACTCCCCTTAGTCATAGCCTAAAACGTTCTAGCAACCTTAAGATATCCGATGCGTGCATTACCCGTTCCTTCCTTATGGCCTTGGAGGTATTTAGGACCTCTAATTTAGGTAGTTCTAGACCATCCTAAGCTACTTAAAGGAGAAAATCTAGGCGACAACCAAAACAATTAGGACTGAACCAAAGATAGAACAATTAAAGGCTCACGTTTTATCTCCACAAACAAAACAAGTAAGTGCATATCTCAAGCAATAGTTTTCAGATATTTAAGAGGAACTCTAGAACATGATATCTAGGTAAGCAGAGAATATGCAGCATTGAGTTAAGACCAAAGTGTAAAAGAACTTAATCAGTTTGCCTCCGGATTTTTAAACCTGTTGAATATGAGTGTTTACAAATAGCAAAGCGTAGTTTTACAGTTTGCAGGATCTTAGTCACCCTACAGGCTTGCCTAGGCGTGTAATAGTGATGTCCTATGAGCATGGTATCTAATCATTAATCAGGAATGTAGTAAACTAGTAAATAATTTTAAAGTGGGCAATTTGGATCCTATAGGCATGCTTTCTAGTGATATTAATTAACACATCGTTGAAGACTATTAAAGAAACAAGTAGGTTAGTTAATTAAACTGATTCATAACCTACAGGCATGGGTTCTAATTAAACTGATTTTTAGATCCTATAGGCATGTTGTCTAATTATGTAAAGTAAAGCAGGCAGAACTTATTTGACCAAAGCGAAACACTATAGGCAGGTTATCTAACACAACACATGTAAACCAAAATAAACCCTATAGGCATGTTATCTACTCAGCACATGTAAACCAAAACAAACCCTATAGGCATGTTATCTACCCAACTTTACCCACAGTATTCAACTACCATCCCTTTTCACTAGTCACCCCAATATTTGTTTACAATTAATTATTATAGACCAAGGATTGAATAAATAATATATAAATAGAACAAAAATTAAGCTATAGGGAGCCTGAAGTATGCCCAAAGCAAATCATGATATACCAGACCTTCAGTAGTCTCAAATGCCCAAATTTTCATAGCCAATTTCATGTCTAGGAGTGTCAGAGTTCCCTAAGGATCTCAAAGATCCCGGGCAGTGCTCACACCCAGACCTTCCTTAAATAAGGATTGATTTATGCATAGTGTGGAAGTGCCAGCCCTGATATGCCAGAGTTTAGAGAGATCTCAGGGACCTCTAAGCAATACACATACCAGAGGGGCAGAACTTAATAACCTAAGAATAATTGAGAGTGCTTGACATGATTTGAAAGAGTTTGGTAAAAAGTATAAAGAAGGGTCTTAGGAGTGAAAAGATTTTCTGAAAATCAGTACTAATTTAGTGGTAAAACAGCAGTTGGAAAAGCATGGAAAACAATTTGCAATCAGAACACTAGTCACAGAACAAACAACTTTAGAAAATACTTTGGCAAACAGTTTTAACACAAGGAAAGAGGAGTTGGGGACACATAGAATACACCTTGGTGGAGCACATAAAACAGGGTGCATAGAGTTCTCAAGGGGTTCTACAGAACTAATAGGTTAGATATAATGCAAGTCATTGAAATATGAAGCAAAGATCACATCAGAAACATGTTGAGGGCATATAAACAACATAACTAGAGTTGCACTAGAGAGACTAGATAACTTAGCAGGAGTAAGGCAGAATAGGCAAGAACTGAAATGGACATGCTAGGAAAGTATTAACAAGTGTAGACATGCTAATCACACACTTATAAAATAAGTTTTAGGCAAGAAAGGAATAGTCAAGACTCAACACATAGGTTTTAACGGAACAAATTGGTAAATCAAGAATTCAAATCACCACTGATTTAAAAAGAAAAATATAGGTTAACCATGAATGGACAAAATGAATATAGATAGATAGAATCAGTCGAGAAGTCGAACCAAGAACCTTAGTAGAGGCACATCAAAATAAAAATCACAAGACGTCAAATTAAGCTAAAAAAAATCACAGGAACCAAAGCATAGAACAAAGTCGGTGCACAAGTAACCCAGACAAACTTAGAATCCAAACAAAATGTCAACAAATTGGGGTTTTCGGCATAATTTAGTTAGGGTTGAAGCAAACTTTACGAAATCTATTAAAACACATAATAATAGAAGATTAAATACTCAAAATTAGCAAAACATTTTGAAGAAAGAAATTTTCGGGAAACCCTAGTTTAGGAAAATGGAAAATCACTCAAAAATCAGAAGGTTTTTGTAAAACTCATGTAAAATAGGTTCGATCCATCTCTGATCTTGCACAGATATGAGAAGTTCAAAGGACGAAATTAGGGTTTCGAGAAAAACAACACAGAGATAAAGAAGTAGGCTTAGAAATCCATAGGTCTAAGGCAAAATAGGAAGATCTTACTCGAAATCGAACTAGAATAGCCTGAAACAGGCAAGAAAGGGCCATAAGTGTAAGCGGACTGACCCTAGTCCCTTGAGGACCTTAGAGATGGCGATACCAGCATATGAGAGGCCATTAAAGGTTTGATGGTGGTGAGAAACGACCATGAACGGTAGCAGATGAATGGCGATGAGGGTGAGTTAGGGTTAGGATTTGAGAGCATTTGAGAGAAGGAGAGGTACATATGACGACAGTGAGAGGAGAGGAAATGAGAGGTTTGGGGGAGGTCATTAAGGTTTAATTTAGTTAAGGGGAGATCTGGACCATTGATCAAAATGATCAACGGCCAGGATTTAACAAGAAATGGGTCGGGTAGATAAGGGGTTTGGGCTAGGTAGATTTTGGGCCTGGTTTAATTGAATTGGGGTTGAAATTGGGCTAGGTATTAGGCTAAATCCGAAAATAAGAGGGATATTTATTAAATACCCATAAAATAATTTTTAAATATAACTAATAGGTTATAAAAAATGATTTTCATGCCTGAAAATATTTAAAATAATTACTTAATATTTTTAAAATATAAAAGGCTATTTTCCGGTAAAATAATGTAATAATGCATGCATAGGCTATAATTGCAAAGTAATTGCAATTGCATCCTAAAAATACAAAATGTGGCTATCTGTGCAATAATTGAAACTTAATACAAATGCAAATGATAAAATTAAGCCACAAAAATTATTATAAAACTATTTATGATGCAATCAGTGATTGTTTTATAAAATTAAAGTCGGGATAAATTAATTAAAATATTTTAAAATGCATAAATACTAAATGATGCCTAGGCATAGTTTTAAAAATACTATGGAAAAAATTGGGTATCAACAGCTGCCCCTCTTTATCGGGGAAGGATGAACGAGTTTTCGGATAAAGAAATGATGGCCAATTTTGACCGGATGAGATGTTTTGAAAGATAGAGGCCAGACTCTAGTCTTTGAGCTGCCTACATATCCCCGGTTTTACCGGAATCAGGCCATCTATAGTTCTGAATTCATTGGCAGAACATACCGATGAAGTCATTACAAGAACGAACACGAGGTTTTGGAATGGATGCAGGAGTGGTTATGGTGAACAGTCAAGTTTGAGATAGTTGGAGGAACTAGAGCGAGGTCGCTCCTGCTAGGATAGTGGTTGCTTACATGTCACCTGCAGATAAAAGGCTACTATAGACATGTATTTTTGGACCCTCCCTAAGATTTTTCATATTTTAGCACGTAAATATTTAAATAAGGCCTAATAACGTTATTTCAGCTAATTCTGACTCTTCTACTTTATTTTATTACAAGAAAATAAAAATTACAAAAAATAGTTTCATTAATGTTTTGTAGTCATTTTTAATCTTGAAAAATATCAAAAATGATTTTGTTTTAATGGTCAGTCTTATTTTAATAGTTATTTTACTTAAGAAGGACTAATTAATAAATGAGGTCATATTTTAGTCTCGTTCGCGGAGAAAGAATAAAACTTGGGCACGAGCAACCCATTTTTAGGCCTAATTTTGGACTTAGCCCATAATTCCCGAGCCCAAAATTAACCCTTAGCCCAACACCCCTTCCCTTTAATTAAACCCTAGACATATACATATAAGGAGGGGATGAAAATACAAAGGAGGAGACAAGACAAAAAGGGACCTAACTCTGATTCATTTGTCTTAGCTAGTTTCTTAACATCTGATGCGATAAAGGTTTTAGTATTCTTCTGCACTATCTCACAAAATTAAATGTCATCATGATCAATCGGACGTAACCATTGTATTTGCTGAATGATAACATCGGGTATATCATCGCTGTCCATACTTAGCTTCATGTTAGTTTAATTGTATTGTGATTTAGCATGTTATAGTTTGTATAGTATTTTATTGTGAGTTAATAAATGAGTTGATGAAACACTAGATTTTGTTTAAATGGGAGTGGATTAGGTTTGTTTGGTTTGGACTTTCAGTAGGTTTGAAACTTGCGTAATGCTACATTTAGATTAGAATATTTTGTTTTCTTTCTTAGTTGATTGTTTGATGGCCTACAATGATGATGAGTAAGATAAGGTTTGCACTTTTCAGGGCATGAATCTCGTAGTTTGCTTTAGGCTTGTAATAAAATTGTCACAACTACGGATACGGTTCCCGTGATGTAGTTGTGATGCCCAATTTCAAATTAGTTTTAAACATGAATATCCATAGTGCACTTAGTTGAATGATTTTTTTCCTTAATAAAATTGAGGCGTGCCATCGAATCACCTAGTATATGGCCCTCACATAAATACAAAGTTAGTTTAGAAAATGCTTCGAACTTTCGTAGTTGCTTTAGGCGTGTTAATTGAATAATTGTCATGGCTACGGGTACAGTTCCCGTGACATGGTCGTGATGCTTAATTTATAAAAATTCGGGGGTACATTTATGTGACCCGACCCCAATTTAATCTTGTTAATGAAATAAACATGTTGTAGATCGTGGGTACGGTTCCCGTGACATGATTCACAATATGTAACACTAATTTATTAAAAGCGGTTTTAAAAAGAATAAAATGCACATAGGTTAAACATGTTTTAAAATCAGGTAAATGAGCCAAAAATAATAGTTGAGCGACCGTGCTAGAACCGCGGAACCCGGAAATGTCTAACACATTCTCCCGGGTTAACAAAATTCCTTACCTAGATTTTTGTATTCGCGGACTGTAAAACAGAGTCAATCTTTCCTCGATTCGGGGTTTAAACCGGTGACTTGGGACACCATAAATTATCCCAAGTAGAGGGTGAAGTGTGAGGATAAAGTGAGTAGGGCCCAATTATGTTTTTTGTCACATTTTTGTTAAGAAAAAAAAGAGAGCTTGAAAATTAAAAAAAAAAGATTTTGCACTTTTTCATCATTTTTCGAAAATCATAAAATAAAAAAAGGGAAAAAGAAAAAAATCAAAAAAGAGTTTACATGTTTCATCATTTGTTTTTAAAAAAAAAGGTAAAAAATATATTTTTCCTAAATTAGTTATTTTTTTTATCCTCGACCGTATCCAATTTGCCCGAACTATGCATACCTTATTCTCGTCTTTCGGGTCGTGATACGTAGGTAACCCACATAGGGTCCGGTCTTCCTAATAAATCTTAGGTTCTTGGCTTTGCGGGATCTTAACCAAATTTTGCACTTCTAGCCACCTTTTGGCCAAATAAGTCATTTTGCAAAAATAGCCTCAATCATGTCTTGCATTTGTCCAACAGGAAGGGTTATTGTCTCACATAGCATTTTAGGTCTTTAACTTATTTGGTTTCAATTTTTCTCATACAGGTGTTGATTTACTTACCGGGGTTTGAGCATGACAGACGCCTCAGGACCATCTAGTCAGGATCGCTTGATTAGAAGTGGCTTAAGGAGATTTTTTATTTTTATGTTTTGAGTATGTTTTTCTTTTTTATGTTGTCTTTTACCTTCTAGTTTTGTACAGTAATGTCGAGTCTTTTGTTGTATTTCCTATTCTGTATTGAAAAAAAAAGATGTGTAATAAATCAAATAAAGAAGAAGAAATTTTGCGTTTTTATATTTCTATTAGACGTTTTCTTTAGAATACTAATTCCAGAAATTTTAAAAAAAGCAAATATTTTGAGGTGGTTTTCCTTAGGAAGTTAATATTTAGAACTCAGAATAAAAATTGCTTTTATACTTCCTTTTGGTACATTAAGACTAAAAATTTTAAAAAAAAGAATTTTCTTTTAGTACCTCTTTAAAAAGTTTTCTTTAAGGTATTAATTCCAAAAATCCAAAAAAAGATTTTCTTTTGAGGTGCTTCTTTGGGAAATTATTTTAAAATAAAAAAAAAATTCTTATTCTCATTAGAACTTTAGGATATTGTACACAGAAGAAAAAAACATACTTTATCTTTTGTTTATCTTTAAAGTTTCTTCCTTAGGTAATCAAAAACTGAAATCCAAAAATATTTTTTATCTTGTTCATTTCTCGTTTCGAAATCTTTCTTCAGGGGTATCAAATAAAAATTTAAAATATTTTTCTATGGTTTATTCTTTAGATTTCCTTCTTAAAAAAAGAATCAATTTTTTTTCTCTTGTAGGGTTTCCTTAATAATTTCCCGTAGAGTGTTTGTTTCAAAAAGAAAAAAAATATATGCTCGTTAAGCTTGTGTTTAGAATAGGTTATATAACATTAAGTCTAGGAAATTCAAAAAATAATCTGCTTCTTTTATTTTCCTTTTCTCGTTAGAGTAATCATTAAGGTAAAAAAGGAAAAAAAAGAAAAAAAGAGAACGTTAGTTTGTTTACTTTATTCCCGATCTTCCCGAACTACGCAAAGATCTGATTCATGCGGCATCATGATACGTAGGCAACCTACATAGGGTTCGATCGAATCATTTTTTTAAAAAAAAATTAAAAGAAAAAGAAAAAAACAAAAAAAAAGGGAAAAGGAAAAAAAGAGGATGAAATTATGGGATGTGAGAAATGAGAGGAAAAAAAAGAGAAGATTGAAATGAACAAATTGGGATGATGCCAAGTGACCTTGTGACCCTCGAATTCATTCTTGAACCGTTAATTGTTGCTAGGTGCTTGCACGTAATGTGATATTTTTAGTTGTTAAATGCCCTAATGCTAACATTATGTTTCATTTTGTTCCTCTTTGTTATCCTCATTATAGCAGAAGGGTGGTTAGTTTGTGGTTCTTAAACTGATAACTCTTCCATACAACGCAAGGTCAAAGAGCAAGGTAGCCATGGCTAGCAAAGACTTGGGCACAAGAGTTGTTGACCCGTCGAGGGAGTTTGCGGAGTCAGAGTCTGAATTGAAAAGGGAGGTCCAAATGTTGAAACAGCAGATGACAGAAATGTATCAGTCCTGGATCAGGGGGCATCCTCCACCGTCATTCCCTGTTAACTACACAGATAACCCTGCAACTATCCACCACTATCGCAAATCCAGATTCCCACTGCTGCTGATATCACCCCACAATCTTTTCACACTTTACCCGCCAAAACCACTTCATATCCCGCTCCTTTGGCCACTCATGCTCTTGTAGCTCCTCCTCCAGCTACTTTTCCTCGATCCTCTAACGAGACTGTGTTCAAAGTCCTCGATGCCCAACACTATGCTCCAGAACCAACTTTCAAAGTCTCGGATCCATACTCTCATGCTCCTCATTTTGAGCCTCCTGGTGAAACTAAAAATCCCGCTAAGATAGTGAAGCAAGATGAGATATCCAGGAAGGTGAAAATCTTCGAGCAGTCTTTAAGAAATATGCAAGGGATAGGGAGCCAGATGAGCGTGGCTTATAAAGACTTGTGCTTGTTTCCTGACATCCAATTGCCTGCTGGGTTTAAGATGCTGAAGTTTGATTTGTACGACGGACATGGAGATACCGTGGCCCATCTGAGAGGCTACTACAGTAAGATGAGAGGCGCCAGTGGGAAGGACTAATTATTGATGGCATATTTCAGTCAGAGTCTGAGTGGGGCAGCTCTGGAGTGGTACACCCGACAAGACGTTAGCAAGTGGTACATATGGGACGATATGACTCAAGCCTTTGCCCGACACTTTTAGTACAACATAGAAATTGTCCCAGATCATATGTCCCTCACCAAGATGGAAAAGAAGCCTAATGAAAGCTTTAGGGAATACGGGCTCAGATGGAGAGAGAAAGCTGTCAGAGTTAATCCCCCGATGGAAGAAAAAGAGATGGTCAAGTACTTTCTTCAAGCTCAAGAGCCAACTTACTTTGGGCATTTGATCTCGGTTGTGGGTAGGCCTTTTAATGATGTGGTAAAAATGGGAGAAATGGTAGAAGATGGGGTGAAGTCGAGCAAGATCATGAGCTATTCTGCTTTAAAAGCCACAACACAAGCAATTCAGAATGACACAGGAAGCTCGCTGGGTCAGAAGGAACATGATGATGTTGCCATGGTTGTCTTAGGATCAGGACATGGTTCAACGGGTCCGCCTCACCAATGTACTCAGCCTCAACCCCAACCCCAAACCTATCCTCGAGCTCCACATAATCCACCTCTGTATTATCCTCCGAACAATGTCCGGTCATCTGTCCAACCACCAGGTCACTCCTTATGGCGAGCGCCAGTACCGCATAATGCACTTTTGCCTTCACAACATTTTCGAGCACCCAACAACCCTAGAAAACAGGGGCAGGGAGGGGAGCAAAGGCAAAGAAATAGTTTCACGCCAATCGGGGAGTCCTACATAAGCTTGTTTGAAAGGTTAAAGCATTCTGGCCTGATTGAGCCGCTTCTCGGCTATACTCCAGACCCATATGCAAAAGGTTTTGATCCTACTGTACAATGCATGTACCACTCTAACGTCCAAGGGCATAACATTGAAGATTGTCGTGCTTTGAAAAGGGAAATAGAAAGAATGATTCAAGACGGGGCAATTGTGATCAAGGACAGTGACAGGGAGCATGTGAATCCTCTTGGGAACTTGCTGACTGAAGTTAATGATATTGAAGTTGGTAATGATCTTGGCAATATTGATGTGGAACCCAATGGCTAAGATGTCGTGCTTGGTAATTGGAAAGACGCTCCATCTCTTGGCAAGCCGGGGAGGAGTCTTGGTGGTTTATTTTGTTGTCAGTTCTGTTGTCCAGGTTATTTTCAGGGTTTTAATTCGAATATTGTCTTGTGATTCAAAACCTTCTATCCTTTTATTTTGCCTAGTTTGTTTAATCGTAGTAGCTCGTTCAGTGTTGTCTGGTTTTGTTCCAGGGTTGTAACCCCAACTTGTTTTACTTGTTTTGTTGTTCAAACCCTTTCACCATCTATCTAATGTAATTTCCTGTTTTTTGTTGTTTCTAGTCAGTGTTTGTTTAGTTCTCCTTCCCTTTTATAGTTCTTTTCATGCTGACTCTAGTGACATGACATGCACGCGTAATTCTCAGTCTGGTCTTAAAAATTAGTTTAGTCATGAAGCAATGAAGCAATTTTGAATATGAACATTTGAGGGAAATAAGTAAAGGCATTTTGAGATCACTTCAAGCCCGAATTGTGTGAAAATAGGGCAGATAGAACATAAAGAAACACTATTGAAATGCATCCTGCCGCATCTAGTTGAAGCTAAAGGCAAGTTTGCCCCAAATTGGCAGGGGCCATTCATGGTAACGAGAGTGTTGTCCAATGATGCTTTGTATTTTCCAGATGTAGAAGGCAAATGTGTGGATATGGTTATCAATTCTAATGCAGTCAAAAGATATTATGCATGATTTCTTTGGTTTGTTTAATTGTGTTGTTTGTATTTGGCATGCTTTGAAGATTTGAATAATGAAGGCATTTTGTTCTACTATCTAAACACTTTATCCTTTGTTACCCCTTTGAGCCTTATTTATTTTCTTCCATATCCTTCTTTTGGAATCAGAAGTAGAGTTTAAAAATATGATACAGAAAAAGGAGAGAAAAGAAAAAAAAAAGAAGAGAAAAAGAGAAAGAAAAATGGAAAAAGAGTAAAGAAAAGAAAAGAAAAGAAAAAAAAGAGAAAAAAAGAGAGAGAAAAGTACAAAAAACAGAGCAATTCTTATGTCATGAACTACGTTCGACCTGATTCCTTTTAAGGATACGTAGGCAGCCTCACGGTTCGGTCCCATCAAAATAAAATTTCAAAAGTCTCCCAAGCAAAGAAACTGGGGCAGAAGTTGTGGTTGTTGTAAGAGATCTGATTCCAAAAGTTGTAATTTTGAGCCCTTTTAAGCTTTTTTTAGCCTTTATGATACATTTTCTTCCTAATCCTATCTAAAAACCTATATTGCGGTCCAAAGAAAGACCTTCCGATCGATCTTTGAGTAGTGCCAAGTCAAGCGAGTTAGAGGAGTGATTCATGTCAAGGGCAGCACTTCGTTCTACGCAAGGAAAACAAAAATGAGAGAGTCTTATCGGTGAAAACCTTCACAGGCACCATAAGGCGATGGTAAGTTGAGAGAAAAAATAAAATGAGAGAGGCTTGATGGTGAAAACCTTTCGGGAACTACAAGCCAAATAAGGATTACAAGCCAAATAAGGATCGTGAATCAGATTGGATAATCGGAGCATTGAAGCACAGTTTCACGGTTTAGGGGTATAACAAGAGTTGAACATCAGACTTGCTTGACAGATTAGGCCACTTAATCAAAAGGTGCATGTCATGGTCATTAGAGTTGTTGTCCACATATGATAGGTTTCTACTTTGTAATTTTCTTGTTAGGTATCATCTCTTTCCATTGTCCCTTACTCTGTTCCTTTTGTCTTGTTTACTTCCTCTTCTTGAGTTTATTTGGTCAAAACAAGTGAAAAATGACTTCAAAATTTGCCACCAGCTTTCCAATTGCATAAAACGGGATTTGGCTAGCACATCAAAGTGGCATAAGTCAGGAAAGAACAACCTGCGCACTGAGTCGGTAACAATCGACGTGCTTTGGGATTCATGTGAAATACAAAAGTTTGGTATACATCAATTCATGAGCAATGCAGCAGATAAATGGTATTGGGTTTGAACGGATCAGAGGTATTTTCTGTGATAAGGGTGACAGAGAAAGTGTTTAGTCAATGAACAAGCAATGTCTTTCAAGTTGAAATCAAAGTTATCATGGCAAGTGAAGGAGCAATCGCCGCAAAGTCAAGGCCACAAACCAACCACCATGTTTAAACTCACAAGTTTTCTTTGTCTGAAATAGCGATGAAAGCGATGTTCATATCAAAGCTTGGAAGCTCGAATTTTTCAGGTGTAATGCCCCAGTTCTGCTTATGCAAAGGCTATTCAGAAGATCACACATCACCCCTAAGAGACGCACTTCCTAGTTTGGGTCAGTTAAGTGCAATCCTAGGAGACACACTTCCTAGTTTGGATCATACGCGTTTTAGTTACTGAAGTTTAAACCCACTAGGATACGCACTTCCTAGTCTTGGAAATTTAAATTTGTCTCTAGGAGACGCACGTCCTAGTTGGAATCATTAAAGTTTTACCCGTTAGGAGACGCACGTCCTAGTCTGGGTTTTTTAGTATACACTTTCAGGAGACGCACTTCCTAAAATTGAGATTTCAACCTAGGAGACGCACTTCCTAGGTTAGGTCATTTAAGTTCAGCCCTAGGAGATACACTTCCTAGTTTGGAGTCATTTAAGTTTTACCTGTTAGGAGACGCACTTCCTAGTCATGGTCTTTTGAGTTATATTTGTATTTTAGGAGATGCACTTCCTAAATTGAGATTTTACCTCTAGGAGATGCACTTCCTATTTGGTTCATTTAAGTTCATTCCTAGGAGACACACTTCCTAGTTTGAGTCATTGATGTTTCACCCCTAAGAGGCGCACTTCCTAGTCTTGATCTGTCAAGTTATATTTTGTTTTAGGAGATGCACTTCCTAAATTGAGATTTCACCCCTGGGAGATGTACTTCCTAGTCTGGGTCTTTGAGGATACACCTGTAGGAGACGCACTTCCTAAATTGAGAGTTCATTCGTAGGAGACACACTTCCTAGTTTGAGTCATTGAAGTTTCGCCCATAGGAGACAAGCTTAGCAATTAGCGCCCACCTGAAGAATAGGGGAGAACCGCTCAAGTTTCAAAGGAAAACAGTGCGAGTTCAGCAATCAGGCGCCCACCTGGAGAGCAAGGGAATACGGTGCAAGTTTTGGTAATCAGGAGCCCACCTAGAGAACAAAGGGAAAGCAATTCAAGTGTTGGTAATCAGGAGCCCACCTGGAGAACAAAGGGAGAAGCAATTCAAATGTTGGTAATTAGGAGCCCACCTGGAGAACAAAGGGCAAGCAATTCAAGTGTTGGTAATCAGGAGCCCAATGGGAAAGCAATTCAAGTGTCGGTAATCAGGAGCCCACCTGGAGAACAAAGGGAAAGCAATGCAAGTGTTGGTAATCAGGAGCCCACCTGGCAAACAAGGGAAAACAATTTAAGTTTTAGAGGAAAGGAGTACAAGTAAAATGTTGGTAATCAGGTGTCCACCCGGAGAACAAAGGAAAACGAGTCAAGTTTCAAGGGAAAGCAGTGCAAGTGTTGGAAATCAGACACCCACCTGGAGAATAAAGGGGAAGCAGCAATGTTTAAAGGAAAACGGTTAAAGTTTTGGAAATCAGTCACCCATCTGGAGAGCAAGGGAATACAGTTAAAGTTATGGCAATCAGGAGCCCACCTGGAGAGCAGGGGAATACAGTTGAAGTTTTGGCAATCAGGCGCCTACCTGGAGAGCAAGGGAATACAGTTAAAGTTTTGGCAGTCAGGCGCCCACCTGGAGAGCAAGGGAATACAGTTAAAATTTTGGCAATCAGGCGCCCACCTAGAGAGCAAGGGAATACAGTTCAAGTTTTGGCAATCAGGCACCCGCCTGGAGAATAAAGAAAGCAGTTCAAGTTTCAAAGGAAGACAACACGGGTTTCAAGGGAAAACAATTTAAGGTAACAAAGGGAATACCATTCAAGTTTTGTTAATCAGGCGCCCGCCTAGAGAACAAGGGAATACAGTTCAAATGTTGGTAATCAGGTGCCACCTGGAGAATAAGGGAGTTCATTTTAGAATGCAATTCAAGTTAGCAACAAAAGAAGCTTGCGGCAAGAATACGAGTTAACAGTCCGAGATGATCAACGGAAGTTAGTCACAATCCAGAATAAGAAGAAAAAGAAAGAAATAAGTGAATCCAAATGCAGAAGTTGATGAAAAATGTGGATTTCTCAAGACCTGACTGAGGTCACAAGCATGGTGTGTCCAATTTTGATCCGAAAAAGTTGAAGAAGAATGAACTACCACCTGCCTCTAGCAAGTATCAAGGTTCAAATCCAAAGTCTGCATGAAGAACCATTCAAGACTCAAGATCAAGCTTCAGAAGACTTATAGATATGAATCTTGTAACTCATAGTTGACATGCTTAGTTAGTCTTTTTCATTTTTTTTGATTTTGATGTAATAACAGGACCGCGGACCGGAACCTCGACGGGACGACACCTCGATCGGCTCTCCACCTCGGTATACTTTATCATCTCACTAATTTCTGAACTACATATGGCCTGATTCCTTTATAGCCAAGGATATGTAGGCAGTTCAGATACCAGGGCTCGGTCATATTCACCTTCCGCTTAGTTTTTGGTCTCCCTAAATAAGGGTCTGGTCAAAAAACCTGTCTAGTCGTTCTTTGTCTGAAAATACTTTGTATTTTCAGTCAAAGAGGGGCAGCTGTAGACGTTTTTTTGACCCTCACCAAGATTTTCCATATTTTAGCACGTAAATATTTAATTTAGGCCTACTAGCGTTATTTCAGCTAATTCTGACTCTTCTACTTTATTTTATTACAAGAAAAAAAAATTACAAAAAAAATAGTTTCATTAATGTTTTGTAGTCATTTTTAATCTTGAAAATTACCAAAAAAGATTTTTTTAATGGTCAGTCTTATTTTAACAATTATTTTACTTAAGAAGGACTAATTAATAAATGATGTCATATTTTATTCTCGTTCGCAGAGAAAGAATAAAACTTGGGCTCGAGCAACCCATTTTTAGGCCTAATTTTGGACCTAGCCCATAATTCCCAAGCCCAAAATTAACCCTTAGCCCAACACCCCTTCCCTTTAATTAAACCCTAGACATATACATATAAGGAGGGGCTGAAAATACAAAGTAAGAGACAAGACAAAAAGGGACCTAAGGGCTGAAGATATACGCTGAAAACAAACCTAAAGACTAAAAAAAAGAAAAAGGGATCAGCGTCGTTTCTATACAAGACCTACCTCCCAAACTTCATCCTCTTCGAGACCCCAAACCCGTCGACCAACCCCTGCTCCTCGCCGCTGCCTTCAGCCAAACAACCATCCAGCTCCACCTCCGTTCCGACCAACACACCACCATAACGCCACCTTCAACAACCAGACACCATCGACTCCTACCCACCTTCCTCACGCCGAAAAAACATGCACAAACCAATGCCGCAAACCACCATTGCTCAACTCCAAAAATCAGTCGTTCCCCACCCTTCTTCACTCTTAATTCAACCTTAATTAATCTGCTGATTTTGGTTGTCTATCTTTGATTTCAATTCTTTTATAGTTCGATTTAATTCGAAAATCAGAAAAAAGAGGGATTCAGTCTTGTTTTGATTTTTTGTTCGTGGAAATTGATTGAGAGGGCGTTGAACTCGGGGTTTCGGCTGCCGTTCAGTCCGATTGAGTTTATGATTTGGGTATTGAGGTGAGGTTTGTGGTTCTAGCTGAGTTTTATTGGTGTCTCGAGGCCGATTATAATCGCGACTTTATTCTGTTGGTGTAACTATTGGAATTCTCATTAATGGAAAGCACATTTCAGGTCCATCTGTTCCCTTATCGTTTCTTTCCTTAGAGTTGATTTGTGCTCAAAAGATGGTATTCGATACTCTACTTGGTTGTTTGATGCCCCGTTGTGTTGATTGATATTCTATCATGTTTTGTCTTATGGTTCGATATATTTGAACGCAAGTGGTTGGAAAAATGAAATGTTTAGGTAATGGCTTCATTCTGAGTTTGACCGATTGGCCTTCGACTCATTAAAACTCTGATTCATTTGTCTTAGCTAGTTTCTTAACATATGATGCGATAAAGGTTTTAGTATTCTTCTGTGCTATCTCACAAAATTGAATGTCATCATGATCAATCGGACGTAACCATCGTATTTGCTGAATGATAACATCGGGTATATCATCTTT
Organism: Nicotiana tabacum; assembly: GCF_000715075.1. NCBI lineage: Eukaryota > Viridiplantae > Streptophyta > Magnoliopsida > Solanales > Solanaceae > Nicotiana > Nicotiana tabacum. Next base: position 183,326,626 of record NC_134085.1, read on the forward strand.
GTCCATACTTAGCTTCATATTAGTTTAATGGTATTTTGATTTAGCATGTTATAGTTTGTATAGTATTTTACTGTATATATGAGTTGATGAAACACTAGATTTTGTTTAAATGGGAGTGAATTAGGTTTGTTTGGTTTGGACTTTCAGTAGGTTTGAAACTGGCGTAATGCTACATTTAGATTAGAATATTTTGTTTTCTTTCTTAGTTGATTGTTTGATGGCCTACAATGATGATGAGTAAGATCGAGTTTGCACTTTTCGGGCATGAATCTCGTAGTTTGCTTTAGGCTCGTAATAAAATTGTCACAACTACCGGTACGGTTCCCGTGGTGTAGTTGTGATGCCCAATTTCAAATTAGTTTTAAACATGAATATCCATAGTTCACTTAGTTGAATGATATTTTTTCCTTAATAAAATTGAGGTTTGCCATCCAATCACCTAGTCTATGGCCCTCACATAAATACAAAGTTAGTTTAGAAAATGCTTTAAACTTTCTTAGTTGCTTTAGGCGCGTTAATTGAATAATTATCATGGCTACGGGTATGGTTCCCGTGACGTGGTCGTGATGATTAATTTCTAAACATTCGGGGGTACATTTATGTGACCCGGCCCCAATTTAATCTTGTTAATAAAATAAACATGTTGTAGATCGTGGGTACGGTTCCCATGACATGATTCTCAATATGTAACACTAATTTATTAAAAGCGGTTTTAAAAATAATAAAATGCACATAGGTTAAAAATGTTTTAAAATCAGGTAATTGAGCCAAAAATAATAGTTGAGCGACCGTGCTAGAACCACTTAACCCGGGAATGCCTAACACCTTCTCCCGGGTTAACAAAATTCCTTACCCGAATTTCTGTGTTCGTGGACTGTAAAACAGAGTCAATCTTTCCTCGATTCGGGATTTGAACCAGTGACTTGGGACACCATAAATTATCCCAAGTGGCGACTCTAATTTTTAATTATATGATTCCATTTCGATTGTCACTTAAATTGGAAAAAACTCCCTTATACCGCTTCCGGTGGTAGTAAAAAGGAGGTGTGACATCTACAAACACGTATTTGTGCGAAAATTAAAACATGATGCAAATTCCCTTTTGGACCATGAAAGTTGTCTTCAGATGGTTAAGGATGGTGTCCTCAGACCATGATGTCCTAGGCCATGAATTGTTCGGTGAGGGATTCGCAGACCATGAAATGGTGTTCTCGAGCCATGAAGATGGTGCCACCGAACCTTGATGCCTTTGAATAAAGATATGCAAATTTGAGAGATCCTTAGGCCATGACATGATGTCTTTTGGCTATGAGGATGATGCCTTTTAGACTATGACGCCTTTGGATAAGTTGGCGATATTTCAGCCCATGAGATGCAATAATATGATGTTAACAAAACAAGGTTTAGTCTTGTGAAATGAAGGGGAGAGATTAGCCCGATTGAAAACCAAACAGATAGTACCGGAATAGAGCAATATTTATGCAAGGAGGGACAATGCTTAGTCCTATGCGAATGTGGAGGCAGGGATTAGCCTCATGTAAATATGGAGGCAAGGATTAGCCTCATGCAAATATAGAGGCATGGATTAGCCTCATGTGAGTATGGAGGCAGGGATTACTCTCATGCAAGTATGGATGCCGGGATTAGCCTCATGCGAGTATGGAGGCAGGGATTAGCCTCATGCAAATATGGAGGCAGGGATTAGCCTCATGCATATATGGAGGTAGGGATTAGCCTCATGCGAGTATGGAAGTAGGGATTAGCCTCATACAGATATGGAGCCAGGGGTTAGCCTCATGCGAGTATAGAGGCAGGGATTAGCCTCATGCAGATATGGAAGCATGGATTAGCCTCATGCGAGTATGGAGGCAGGGATTAGCCTCATGCAAATATGGAGGCAGGACCTCATGCAGATATGGAGGCAGAGATTAGCCTCATGCGAGTACAGAGGCAGGGGTTAACCTCATGCAAATATGGAGGCAGGGATTAGCCTCATGCAGATATGGAGGCAGAGATTAGCCTCATGCAGATATGGAGGCAGGGATTAGCCTCATGCAGATATGGAGGCAGGGATTAGCCTCATGCGAGTATGGAGGCAGGGATTAGCCTCATGGAATATGGAGGCAGGGATTAACCTCATGTAGATATGGAGGTAGGGATTAGCCTCATGCGAGTATGGAGGCAGGGATTAGCCTCATACAAATATGGAGACAGGGATTAGCCTCATGCAGACATGGAGGCAGGGATTAGCCTCATGCAAATATGCGGGACAAGGCTTAGTCCCATGCAAAGAACGAGTAGCAAATAAGGGTAGCATATTTCTTAGCTGGAGATATGTTCGGTGTCTGATGGCCTGATTGATAGTGATATTGTTATGTGTATATATTTATGGATGCTATCGCTACGTCAGATGTGCCTGTGTTCAAAGAAAAATTGTAAGTTTTGTGAGGGGAGGTTGGTTTGTGATTCTGTTCTCTGGCCTTGCTTTGTTCCGTTTTGGAGGCCTTATTTAAGTTTCCATGGGTAACACCTGACTGTTACGAAAAATAGAGTTTTCGAACATATGCAATTATTGATAAAATAGAGTTGTTTTAGAAACATATTGAAGTATCAAGTAGTTTTTAGATGAACTAGTGACTGTAACACATTTCAGAGACATTGCAGCTTTCCCATGTTAGAATTTTGAGGGTCCTCCTCAAAATTTAGCCCCAGTTTGGTAGATGATCCTTTGACCGTTTGCGAGTAGCGAGCTTTGTTGAACTTTCTTTGGAATTTTGAGAATCCTTCTCAAAATTTTACCCCAGTTTCTTAACCAATTTCTGATTTTCTGGCATGCGATGGCGTCGGCTGGACTTGCTCCGGAATTTTGAGGGTCCTCCTCAAAATTCTGCCCCAGTTTCTGATCTTGGGGAAAAATGGAAATTTTATTATGATATGACCAAACCCACAGGGCTGCCTACATATCCCCTCTTAAACGAGAATCGGGTCAGGTGTAGTTCAATTACATCAGATGAGGAAATGTAAATAGTCTAAGCATAGTATCTCTTCACTGTGTCTGAATTGATTGGTTTTGACCAGATTTCTCTGTCCATTTCTGCAAGTATGAGTGCTCCTCCTATTAGCACCCTGTGGACTATGTAAGGATCTTGCCAGTTGGGAGAGAATTTCCCTTTGGCTTTATCTTGGTGTGGGAAGATCTTCTTCAGCACCAGCTGTCCTAGTGCAAATTGTCTTGGTTTGACCTTTTGTTGAAAGCTCTAGACATTCTTTTCTGGTAAAGTTGACCGTGACATACTGCATTCATCCTTTTCCCATCTATAAAATCCAATTGTTCATAGCAACTCCTTATCCATTCTGCATCGCTAAGTTCGACTTCTTGTATGATCCTTAAAGGAGGAATCTCTACCTCGGCTGGGATGACAGCTTCAGTACCATAAACCAGCATGTAAGGAGTTGCCCCGGTTGATGTGCGAACTGTTGTGCGATATCCCAACAAAGCGAAGGGTAGCTTCTCATGCCATTGTTTGTGGTTCTCTACCATTTTCCTTAGTATCTTCTTGATGTTCTTTTTCGCAGCTTCCATGGCTCCATTCATCGAAGGTCTATAGGATGTGGAATTCTTGTGCTTGATTTTGAAAGTTTGACACATGGCTTTCATCAGATCACTATTGAGATTGGCTGCATTATCCGTGACAATAGACTCGGGAACGCCAAATCGACAAACAATATGATCTTTGACAAAGTCTGCGATGACTTTCTTGGTTACAGCTTTGTAAGATGCAGCCTCTACCCATTTTGTGAAATAATCAATGGTTACTAGAATAAATCTGTGCCCGTTTGAAGCAGTGGGCTCAATCAGACCAATGACATCCATTCCCCAGGTGGCGAATGTCCAAGGTGAGCTTGTTGCATTGAGCTTATTTGGCGGCACTTTTATCATATCGGCATGCACTTGACATTGGTAGCATTTTCGGACATACTGGATGCAATCTGTCTCCATAGTCATCCAAAAGTAACCGACCCTAAGTATCTTCTTGGTCAAGACAAAACCATTCATATGCGGGCCACAGGTTCCAGCATGTATCTCCTCAAGTAGTTTCGAAACTTCTCATCTTAGCAATCCCAAATTAGAAGTTCTTCTATACAAGCTTCCTCCGCTGTGGAAAAAGTGATTGGATAACCTCCGAAGTGTGCATTTCTGAGTGTAGTTTGCATGCTCCAGGTATTCTCCTTTCGCTAAATTTGTCTTTGATGTCGTGGAACTAAGGCTTTCCATCCGTCTCTTCCTCGACATGAGCACAGTATGCCAGTTGATTATGGATTCTCACTAGGATGGGATCAATGAAATTCTTATCTGGATGCTGTATCATGGATGACAAAGTGGCCAAAGTATCGGCAAACTCGTTCTGAATTCTGAGAACATGCCGAAACTCTATCTTCATGAACCTCTTTCTCAATTCCTGTACATGCTACAGATATGGCAATATCTTGGAATTCTTGGTGGCCCACTCTCCTTGTACCTGGTCCACAAGCAAATCTGAATCACCGATTACCAGCAGTTCCTGAATATTCATGTCGACTGCCATGTTGAGTCCTAGTATGCAGGCTTCATATTCTGCTATGTTGTTGGTGCAGGAAATCTGAGTTTAGCAGATATCGGATAATGTTGACATGTTTCTGATACCAAAACTGCTCCAATGCCCACTCCTTTGAAATTTACGGGTTCGTATTCTCCTCCCACTAGATTTTCAGCAAGATGGTCTACCAATGCTTGTCCTTTGACCGCCTTTTGAGTTACGTACACGATATCGAACTCACTTAACAATATCTGCCATTTGGCTAACTTCCTGGTTGGCATGGGTTTCTGAAATATGTACTTCAAAGGGTCCATCCTATATTTGAGGTATGTAGTATAGGCACAGAAGTAATGCCTCAACTTATGGGTCATCCAAGTCAAAGCATAACAAGTGCGCTCTAGCAGAGAGTACCATGCTTTGTAAGGTTTGAACTTCTTACTCAAGTAATATATGGCTTGCATTTTTCTTCATGTATTGTCATGTTGTCCTAGAACACATCCGAAGGCTCCACCCAACACAGATAGATAGAGTAGCAAAGGCCGCCCCGGCTCTGGCGGGACCAAAACTGGTGGTGTGGACAGGTACTCCTTGATTTTGTCGAAAGCTTTCTAACAATCCTTAGTCCACCTTGTTTCGGCATCTTTCCTCAGCATCTTTAAGATGGGTTCACATATAACTGTGGATTGTGCTATGAAGCGACTGATATAGTTGAGACGTCCTAGGAAGCTCATCACGTCCTTTTTGCTCCTAGGCGGTGGTAACTCCTAAATAGCCTTGACTTTAGACGGATCTAGCTCGATTCCTCGACGACTGACAATGAATCCCAATAACTTTCCTGGGGGAACCCCGAATGCACACTTTGGGGGGTTCAGTTTTAAGTTGTACCTCCTTAACCTGTCAAAGAACTTTCTCAAGTCCGTTATGTGATCCATGGTCCTCTTGGATTTGATAATGATGTCGTCCACTTACACCTCTATTTCTTTGTGTATCATATCATGGAAGATGGTTGTCATGGCCCTCATGTAAGTAGCCCCAGCATTCTTTAGACCGAATAGCATCATTTTGTAATATTATACCCCCCATGGTGTAATAAAAGTAGTTTTCTCTGCGTCTTCTTCATCCATCCTGATATGGTGATAACCTGCGAAGCAATCCACAAAGGATTGGAGTTCATGCTTGGCGTAATTATTGATCAGGATGTGTATGTTTGACAGTGGAAAGTCATCCTTGGGACTTGCTCTGTTTAAATCCCGATAGTCAACACATACTCTGACTTTCCCATCTTTCTTCGGAACTGGCACAATGTTGGCTAACCAGGTTGGGTACTCAGCAACCCTAAGAAATTTGGCTTTGATCTGCTTAGTAACTTCCTCCTTGATTTTTAGGCTCATATCTGGTTTGAACTTTCTGAGCTTTTGCTTTACTGGCGGACACATGGGATTAGTAGGAAACTTGTGAGCCATTATGGACGTGCTCAAACCGGTCATGTCATCATATGACCATGCAAAAATGTCCTCATATTCCTTTAGAAAATGGATGTATTCTTCTTTCTCTATCGGCGATAAATGAATATTGATGCGAGTCTCTTTGACGGTCTCGACGTTTCCCAAATTTACTGCTTCGATTTCGTCCAGGTTGGACTTAGGCTTATTCTCAAAGTTTTCAACCTCCCTGACAACTTCCTCAGGTATCTCATCTTCTTCATCTAAATCACTATCCTCATGTTGCGTTGTCTCATTACATGTCACAGTCACCGGTTCATCAGGAAAAGTAACAATAACGTTGTAGAAAGAAAAATATGGAAGATAATAATAAATAATAAAGAGCAATGCATTTGATTAAGACTTAAACGTTCAAACGAGTACGGCTCGATGAATAGAGCATTTATTTTGAAATAGGTGAATTTAAAAAACAAAATTACTAAAAATCTTGGATGCCTAGAATGGCTATAGAAATAAATTTGCCAGGCTACCCAGGGACTCGGCGGGCCCAGGATGGTGTGGCGGTCCAATTCCTGAGAACAACTTCTTTTTCCACAGTCTGAATAGCGAGGCCTTCTTCCTCCTCCTCCTCCTCAATTATTGCACTGCAGTCCATGTCTTCATCCTCAAAAAACAGATTCCTCAGCCCAACTAACGCTTCTTCTTCTGCAGTTCCCTATATTGTATCAGTTTGGTGAAAAGTCTGACCCAGATGTGGCACTGGTTGCTCGAGAGGGTAATAAGGTCCATGCCATGGAGGCGACCAATCATCATACTCCTGCCATGTATATTGATATCCGAGTCCGAAGGTAATACCATGACGCTTTAGCTGTATCAGTTTAGTAATACCCTGGAGATTCTTCCCAAGCCCTTTGTCCGGTTCATACCGAGACCATGCCAGTATTATGCTTTCTATTTTGCTACTCCACCATTTGTCTTTCTCAATGGCATTGACACGTTCGATGTGATGATAGGTTTCCCCTCCTAGCCTTCTTCTGTTCCCGACAACCGCGATGGTTTGACTGGTGTAAATGGGGTTACTTCCATCTTTGTGAATGATCACCTCCTGATGGTTCCATTTGAATTTCACGGCTTGATGTAGTGTCAAATCCACATCTCCAGCGGCATGTATCCCTGGTCGGCCCAACAGAAGATTGTACGAGGCCGATATGTCAAGCACCTGAAATTCAACGTCAAATCAAGTTGGCCCCATCTGTAGACAAAGATTAATCTCCCCAATCGTGGCCCTTTGAGACCTATCGAAGGCTTTCACGTTCATGCTCCCTGCCCGTATTTCATGAAAACCTTTGCCCAATCTTTTTTGCAGTATCCAACGGACAAATGTTGAGGCTTGAACCTCCATCAATCAAGACCCTGGCAATGAATTTGTCTTCAAATTGCACTGTGATATGTAACGCTCGGTTGTTATTCAACCCTTCAGGCGGTAGCGCGTCTTCGTGGAAGATTATCTTATGACATTCTAGCACCTGCCCTACCATATTAGTCATCTCTCCGCAGGTGATATTGTTGGGTACATAAACTTCACTTAACACCTTCATCAAAGCATTCTTGTGTGCCTCTGAATTTTGCAACAGTGATAGGATGGATATTTGAGCCTGGGTTTTGTTCAAATGATCAATGACGGAATATTCCCTTGCCTGTACTTTCCTCCAAATGTCATCTGGTCCCGTTTCAATGAAAGGCTGCTTGGTAGTGGTATCCTTACTTAGTCCTCCTAAGTGTTCAGGTGTATAGATTCTCCCAGTCCGAGTCATTCCTTGCGCAACATCAGATTCCTCCATCTTTGCCTTTCCTTTTCTCCTAGCTTCAGCAACGTAATCCCAGGGTATTGCTTTTGAGTTGAAAGGAGGTGTGGTTGATATTGTCACTGTGAAAGGTGTGGCCACTTTTACTTCAAATGGAACAGGGGTGGACGCAGGTGGAGCTACCTCTACCTCAAATGGAACTGATGCTGCTACATCGACTTCGATCGGTGACTGAGTCTGCACTACAATAGGAGTAAGTGTGACTGAGGGTTTAAAGTCATCATCTTCTCGAATAAGCCTGATTGACCCCTCAGGATCCCATTCTTCGTCCATCTCTATCACATATATCCCGACACCCCTATAATCTGGGAGAGGGTTGTTGCGGATATTGAGTGCAACTTCTTTTGCCTGTATGCCCTTGTTGTCAATCAGCGTTTGGATTTTATCTTTCAACGTTCGGCATTAGTCAATGGTTTGCCCTTTCATACCAGAATGGTATGCATAGGTTTTGTTTGGGTTAACCCATTGGGATGGATTCTCTAATGCCAAAGTGGGAATTAGGGTGACGTAACCAGTGGCTTTCAACATTTCATATAGCTGGTCGATGGGTTCAGCAATGACAGTATATTGTCTGGGTGACTTGCGATCAAAATTTGGTCGTGGTCTTGGATAATTTTCGCGAGTTGAAGGCGACTAGAAATGAGATGGTTGGGAATTATAGGTATGATAGGCAGTGGCTAGTTGGGAATATTTGGGAGATGAAGGTTGATATGGGGTGGCGGTGCTTGGTATGTGGGTGGAGGTGTTTGATATGTGGGTGGAGGTGTTTGATATGTAAGTGGAGATTTCGGGCCTTGATCCACCATTGCTGCCCCAACATCTCTTTTATTTGATATGCTGCCTGATTATAATGTCTTGTTTGTGGCCTGTAATGCCTCAAAGTTTGTCATCATCCCCCTCTTCATTACTTCTTCGATTCTTTCTCCGAGTTTGATGATATCAAAGAATTTATGATTTTCAATAACCATCAATCTTTCATAATATTGCGGATCCTATGCTCTGACGAAGAATTTGTTCATCTGTTCCTCATCCAAAGATGGCTTGACCTTGGCCGCTTCTGACCTCCATCGAGTAGCATACTCGCAGAATGTTTTGGTGGGTTTCTTCTTGAGGTTCTGGATGTAGAAAACATATGGTGCATTTTCTGTGTTGAACCTGAATCGGTCCATGAAGTGAGATGCCATACTCACCCAGTTGGACCATTTCTTAGGATCTTGGCTAATGTACCAGGACAAAAGCATCTCCCGCAAGACTTCTCATAAAGAGTTTCATTCGGATCCTTTCATCCTTTCCGACCCAACAAACTTGTCACAATAGGTCCTCAGATGAACCCTGGGATCACTTGTACTATCAAACATTTCAAACTTGGGGGATTTGTAACCCTCTGGCAGTTCTACATCTAGTTGTATGCATAAGTCTTCATAGTTCAAACCTTCTATTCCTTTGCCATTTTCGACACCCTAAACTCGACTCGTCAACTTCTTGAGTTCCTCTGCCATGTTTTAAATGAGCATGTCCTTCTTAGAGGATTCTGGTGTATAGGAGGTTGGTTGGATAGAGTGAGGTACGGTTTCAGTTTCTACGTATATAGGGTTGTTTTGGTGAGTGCCGAGTGCCTGGGTGTAGTGGTGGTCATTGGTTGAGTTTTGAGGATCGGGAATGGGTTGTGGTCTATTCTGGGGAGTGTGACAAGTGGCGGTTGGTGGGTATTGGATTAGTTGATGGTGGTGTTGTGACAGAGTCGGTATCGGTAAGGGATTGAGATTTTAAGGTAGGGTTACATATTGATGTGGTTTAGGAGGGTTTTGTGGATGTTGGTTCAGTGTTTTTTGGGGAGGTACTGGGCTCTTGGTGTTTTGTTGATTGATGTGGGGGACATTCAGGGTGAGTGATAAGTTTGCCAAGTTGCAGACCTGCTCAAGCTCTCCCTGTATCTCCAATATCTTTTGTTCCAACCTCAAGACTAGATCATTTGGTGCTGGAGTACTCCGACCGTCCGAAGTTTCTGCGTTCTCAGCATTGTACTTTAGAATACCACTTAAGTCGTCCATTTTTGATTTTCCTTTGCCTTTTGTATTACTTGAAGGAGGAGGAGGTGGGGGCCTCTAAACCTGGTGTGATATGGTGATGATACCAGTATGAGCAAACCAACCTTAGGGGATAGGAATAAAGAATAAGAAAAAACAAAAGGTAAACAAGTCAGTAAGGATCCTGAAATGTTTACAATATTTAAACACATTGCGGGAATGTAAATTTGTGTCCTAATTTTGGAACCTCGTTGTGCCCGAGGTAGGTCTAGCGACAAATAAATTTGGAGAAATTTAGTGCTAATAATTGCCTCATTTCATTAATGTAAAAGTAAACAAACCAAAACAAAACTAAATAAGATAGTGTTGCTAATGTACTTGGCCTTATTACATTTGAAAGAAAAGCAAGTAAATCTAATCTACTTCGTCCCAGAAGGACCCTCTCCAGACCGGATGCTGTTGTCAATTAACTCTCCCAACTTGCGCAGGCTCAGCAGTAGGAATGCCCTTTCCAGATGCCTTCCTTCATTTCCTTCAGCGTTCTGGCAGTCGGTGACCCTCTTCCTTATCTTCCCCTCCAATTCCATCAAGCTGTACTCCAGATATTCCAGCATCTCGCCGGATTTGACAGCTCTTTCTTTCCACTGGTTAATCATCTCCATGTCAGCCTTATGTTGTGCCATATGCTTAGTTTCAGACTCTCAAACTCTTTTCCGCAGCTTGTTGTACTTCACCTCTGCTTTAGAAACCTCGTCTATGACCCTGTTTCCTAGACGAGCCCTTGGCTCAAAGACCCTAGCTATGTTGTCCTCCAACTATGAAGGGTAAAGATACGAGTGGCCTGCATGATATCGGTCTGGCTCGATAGTATCCTTCTTAACAATAATCTTCAAAGTCCACATACGTTGTGCTTCATTCTTATACGGGATAGCGTCACATTGGAAATCAGCTCTGAAGTGACATATCTTAGCGACTCGTGGTATGATCTGTCTCCTGACTGCTTGTCTCATAAACTTGAGAGGAGCGTAGGGGTATATCCCCCTTAACCCAATCAACACCAAGTGTGAAAAATCTCTAGATATGATGATGAACTCATCGATAGGAAACCACTAGAACATCAACTGGACCTGATCCTCGGTCAAATTTTCGAAAAGTCGAACCCATCCCACAGCGTCCTCCGGTTGAGCAAACATGTCTGAAATATAGTTCATTCTTTTGTGATGATGGAAGGCTATGTGATCATTCCATAGCCTTCGCAGAAATTCTTGACGGTATGTCCCTTTTGGAGATGATTTAACAACCAGACCTGTAACAACAAGTTGCAACCCTCAAAGAACCTGAACCCCTTTTGACATCGCTCCAAAGCCCGGTACATGTCTGCAACGATCATAGGGACAATAGTGTATGTCTCCTCCAAGATCCCGTCCATCAGAGTTTTGGTCACCATGGCCAGCCTAGTATGGATTCTATCCCCTTGGATTGGGAATACCAGCATGCCCAAGAAACACATAATAAACATGATGACCCTACGATGAATCCAACCCAAGGAGGTGATTGAGAACTCATCATCAAAAATATGGTAAGAGTGACTATGACTGTATCGTTCATAAAGGAAGTCAAAGGGTATGTAGGAGTCCTTCAGGCATTTCAAGTTGTCATTTTTCTTCAGCCCCATCATTTTAAGGAACCCTCTGGTGGTACAATTTTCAGGTGCTAACAGATTAGGGCTATCCCAAGGCAACCCAGCAAATCCTCCTATTTCTTCTAGAAGGAGAGTCATTTCTATGTTCCCAAAACGGAACACAGCCCTTTCCTAGTCCCAAAACATAGTTGAAGCCTCGATCAGCATTTTGTTGGGCTGAAGATCCAACAGAGAAGGCAAGTTTCTTAAGACTCGTTTCACATGGTTTTGGTCACATGAAGGAAGATCCCTCCACCAATCTAGAAAGAGCGAGGGTATGCTACCAACCATACCGAATTTGGGGACCTCGTGCCTTATTTTCTGCAAAACAAAAGAGAGTTAGGCCCTTTCCCCCTCCAGGTTTGTCTATTTATACAGTAATGATTAGCATATTGGCACTTATTTCTCCAAATTAATGCACATAATCGTGGTTACATCCGTTGGGATTATGGAAAACCCGATGCACTTTTGGACAAGGCTTGTCTTAAAGGGCTATTATGTGGACAACATATTAACCCGGCTAGGTTTGACCATGATGCATGTACAATTAATCAGAGTAAGGCTGCTATAGAGGTCTAGACTAGGACCCTCAAGCGGACAACTTGATGGGGAAAGGCACGGAACCGTCGAACGCACCGTTGATCGACTAGTTTTACCGCAAATACGCCTTTCCGAATTTAAAGGGTGATATTTATGAAGAATGCAAACACTCATCAAGCGTTGCTATAAGATTAATTATGCACGAGTGAAATATGATGTTGAGCATGATTTATGCAGCAATAAATAGCATGTTGTCAAGTATTTGCACGTAAGAAAAATAATAAATGCTGTATTTAAATAATTGAAAGACAGTTGTAGAAAAGAAAACAAAGAGACAAGTCACTTTTCGAAAAATAAAGAAATCATAAATGCTTGAAAATAGACAGTTGAATTCAAATAAGGGATAAGGGTATGTGGGATAGAGCATGCTTGGACGAATTCAAAAAATAAGTTCGTTATGGTAAGAGCCTAAAATATCCCCAGCAGAGTCGTCATGCTGTCGTGCCCCCTTTTTTCCCTTTTTGCGGGACATTCATGGGGGAATAACTCGTTTCCTTTTGGGAATTGAGTATTTTGAATAGTCGCCACCTAACAGATTATGGTGCGTTAGGGCACCTAGAATAATTAAATCGTGTAACTAGTTTGCATTACCAGAGATTAGGGTAAGGGCCCGAAATAACCTTGAGGGGAAGGTGTTAGGCACCCCCCGCAGTCCACAACGGTGGGTCCCGACCAAATTTAAACTATGTGAATAAGTCATTCTAAATACGTATGATTTAGGTAATGGAAGCAAGGGTGAGGTTTGAACAACTTGCATATGTATATGTAAAGAAAAGATGTTTATAAAATTTAAACACATAGAAATTGGGAAAGGGAAGTCCTATGTTGATTAACCTACAGGATCATACCCATGCAATGCATGGTAATCACTCCTCAATGAGGGGCTACACGTGACATTAGCGCGCAGGTCATCATATCCTTTACTACAAAATTCACTCCCCTTAGTCATAGCCTAAAGCGTTCTAGTAACCTTAAGATATCCGATGCGTGCATTACCCGTCCTTTCTTTGTGGCCCTGGAGGTATTTAGGACCTCTAATTTAGGTAGTTCTAGACCATCCTTAGGTACTTAAAGGAGAAAATCTAGGCGACAACCAAAACAATTAGGACTGAACCAAAGACAAAACAATTAAAGGCTCACGTTTTACCTCCACAAACAGAACAAGTAAGCGCACGTCTCAAGCAATAGTTTTCAGATATTTAAGAGGAACTCTAGAACATGATATCTAGGTGATCAGAGAATATGCAACATTGAGTTAAGACCAAAGTGTAAAAGAACTTAATCAGTTTGCCTACTAATTTTAAACCTGTTGAATATGAGTAGTCACAAATAGCTAAGCGTAGTTTTACAGTTTGCAGGATTTTAGTCGCCCTACAGGCTTGCCAAGCGTGTAATAGTGATGTCCTAAGAGTATGGTATCTAATCTTTAATCAGGAATACAGTAAACCAGTAAACACTTTTAAAGCGGGCAATTTGGATCCTTTAGGCATGCTTTCTAGTGACATTAATTGACACAGCGTTGAAGACTATTAAAGAAACGAGTAGGTTAGTTAATTAAACTGATTCATAACCTACAGGCATGGGTTCTAATTAAACTGATTTTTAGATCCTATAGGCATGGTGTCTAATTATGTAAAGTAAAGCAGGCAGAACTTATTTGACCAAAGCGAAACCCTATAGGCAGGTTGTCTAACACAGCACATGTAAACCAAAATAAACCCTATAGGCATGTTATCTACTCAACACATGTAAACCAAAATAAACCCTATAGGCATGTTATCTACCCAACTTTACCCACAGTATACAACTGCCCTCTTTTTTTACTAGTCACCCCAATATTTGTTTATAATTAACTATTACAGACCAAGGATTGAATAAATAATACATAAATAGAACAAAAATTAAGCTATAGGGAGCCTGAAGTAGGCTTAAAGCAAATCCTGATATACTAGACCTTCAGTAGTCTCAAATGCCCAAAGTTTCATAGCCAATTTCATATTTAGGTGTGTAAGAGTTCGCGAAGGACCTCAAGGATCCCGGGCAGTACTCACACCCAGACCTTCCTCAAATAAGGATTGATTTATGTGTAGTGTGGAAGTTCCAGCTCTGATATGCCAGAGTTCAGAGAGATCTCAGTGTCACGCCCCAAACCTAGGGAGGGGTGGGTTGCACCCAGTGCCATAGTGGCCTGAGCAAACCACTCTGTAACTTATTCATTCCTTTTGTAACTATCATGGGTCAATATGGCCACAACTTGTAATGTATAACTATAAGTGGGCAACACTATATCAATAAACGATCGTTCTTAAAACATGAGTAACATATGGGTCATCAAGGCCTCTGAAATACTGTACAAAATAAACCTTTGTCTACAAAGCCTCTAAGATTATTTGACATCAAATGGGACAGGGTACCAGCATACTCATAAGTCTGTATCAAACTCTGACATGATGACTTATAAACTCGGCTGCACTCCGAATGAGGTGGAGTCTTACCGATCCTTCGTTGAATGCCGATCTTGTCTACTTTGAGGGCTCGTCAAACTGATAGTCTATACCTTTAAGTATGGATAGCTCTATAAACCATGAAATATTTATAATGTCATGCATATGCGTATAAATTTCATGTAATGCATAGGTCTGTACGTACATAACTTTATCAAGCCTCTGAGGGCATCCCATCATATCATTTCAGCCATTGTGGACAACATCATCATCGTATACCAGCTGATCAGGTGGTGGTGCATATACAATGCAATAAGCTTTTTACCATATCCCATATACATATATTTACATATATACACGTATATAACGCCATCTGGTACCACTGTGGGCAAAATCATCAACGTATACCAGCTGATCAGGTGGTGGTGCGTATATAACGCCGTAACCTTTTCCCATATTCTATATACATATATTTACATATATATGTGTATATAACACCATCTGGCCATGGGTCAATGCACATGAGTGAAGTGAAATGCATTAGAAGTACGTAAATAAAACTTCTCGGAACGTCAAAAGACCATTATATATCTGATTAATATCATTTTACAGGAATAAATAACATAGACATCCTTAACTACTAAGAGTAGAAACACTTATGAAATAATATTACATTTACGTATCGTTACCTAGACCATGCCAAAAGAAGGAAGGATTAGCCTTAACATACCTGGAGCATAGATATATGTCAATCTCATCAATTAATTCTCGAGAAATATTCTCGAAGCATGAACGAAAATATTCACCTTCAAAACAACGATTAGTAATGTATACTCCTTGCTGAAGAATACGAGGCATGCAGTTTAGACACACAAAAGGTAGTTTAGATGCACAAAGTATAACCAATTACAACATTTGAATGTAAAAATATAATTACAAAGTAATCAGTTACATAAAATAATTGATATCATGTACTTCACCGACCTATGAGCTTATGCATCATTAACAACAGAATGCCAAGAACCTTTTAAGTCTTACCTTCTCAAGAACAAAAATAACAAAAAATTGAATTCCAAGTTCAACAAGAGCGAGAAAATATGAAAGTAAGCAGCTTTATGCTCTAAAAAAAAGAGGTTCTTGTGTCTTCTCTAAAGAATTCCTGACTCAGCTCAACACAAATATTAGAGACAGATTCAAATTCGCCATACCCTAAGAATAGAATTTTAATTGCCAAATTGACTCTCTTAACTCCATCATCGGGAGACTTACATAACAAATAATAAAGAAAGAAGGAGCATATAAGTAACAATACACAAAATATAAACAAACAATTAAAAATCCAAAATTGTCAGCTGTGGGGCTCATGTCCCTTGGAAGTGCAAAGGTAAAATTCCTCACTGACTTAAGTGATTTGATTGATTACTTTTGCATTTGACAACTATGTGCCTTTTTAGTCTAAAGCTCGAGCACACACAAAATTAGAAAGAAATATCTACATGTCTATTTAGTTTCATTAGAATACTCTTTTTTATAGTCTTAAAGAAGCATAATATGAAAAGATATCTTCTTATACTTCCCTACAAATTTAGAGGTGATCTCTGACTTGAATGAAATTGATTTTTTCCATAAAGAACTCAGAAGGTCCAAAGCATCCCTATCTCTGTTTCAAGAAGAAGCTGCGGGCATGGTGTTGGATCCACCGAATCCTCAACCCTATTCTTTATGAATTGTTGAAGACCTATAAAATATCACGTTTTTTTAAGGAATATTGTATAGATATAACAATATAAATCGGTACTTTTTATAATAAAAATTTTCAAACAAGTATGGAGATAGAGTAGTAATCAATAAGTGATCAATAGCAACCAATACGAATAATAAATAAGTTAATAACTACTTCTCTATGTAGTTATCTTAATTTATTGTCACTTATGAGAAAGAAAAGATCCAAACATTTTAACCAACCTATATAAATGACTGCCGAAACATATTTACCCAGAGATTCTGAAGCACTGTATGAAATAAGAATATACAAAATAATATCTTGTCTGTACAAATATACTTAAAACGTATTCAATTGAAGCAAGAGAATAAACAAAGATTCTTATAAGAATATATGATATGGTACTTACCTGGAGCATCTTTCCAACATTGCTAGCACCATAAATTCTATGAACACAAGAAAATCTTTGTGGATTATTTGGAGGAAAATATGGTAAAAAGATACAGTCCGAAGGACATCTTCTTCTTAATTGTTTGCAAGCCATAAGTTGTAGTATTAAAAATAATTCAGCTTATCAATTTCTTATGAATTATTTTAAAAGGTTTAATTAGTAGGCCCCACTAGTTAGATAATTTGGCCACAAATCTCTTAAAGCTTGCCACCTAATAAAAAAAACTTATGAGTCATCTTAAGTTACAAGGGGGGATACCATGTTTTGGGATGGTTTGTATTATCCAAAATATTGATTTAATTAATTAGGTAATGACTCGTTACCCGATAATTAATAAATTACCCACGTAATTAAAAATTATCCCAAATTACTTAAAATACTACTCACTTTTAATACACTTTATATATCATACTATAATATGTTTCACTATCATGATCATGCGGTACTATATAAGTACATACACTATTATTTTATTAAAATATCCATGTAAAAAAATGCATTTATATTCTCAAATTATAATTTTCCTAATCTCATATAAAGAGTATAAATTTTCGTACGCTCAATTCTTAAAATGGTAAAAAGATAACCTTCTTTTCTTGTAACAAATAATTTCTATCTTTATAATAAAGAAAATCTCATAAACGTTTCTCATATTATATGTATAATTTAAAACATATTTCAAAATAGTAATATTAATAACTATATAAAATTATATTTTTCAAACTTTTTAATAAAATATTCCACTCAAAATATCATATCAAATGTTTATGACGGTATTAAAGTTGTTAAACTTATGGGGTGTAACATCCTTCCCCCCTTTAGAACATTCGTCCTCGAATGTTATTTCTTGGAGTTCTTTTCAAAATGTTTGCTATGGTCTCATCTATAACTTAAACTAAAACCCAAACTATATCTGAAGTCTCGACTATTCACAACCTGTTGTACTTGAGTATGTCGTATCTTTTTAAAATTTACCTTAATTACCTTTCAGTCTCGCATCGTATCTTCTGTTTCTTTCATAACCTCTCTTCCACATAAGTGGAAATTACGCCTTAAAGCTTTACTGTGATAGCACCTCTAGTGCATACAAATTTCGGTGGAAACTTTATACTGACTTCTTACGACTTAGATCTATGGCACGATCTGGAAACAAAAGAAGGATAACATTTCCTAAATTCCCTATAGCCTCTAAATTATAGATGTGGCGCGCAACACACCCATAAGTGAGACTCTACTAGGCACAACTTTATAGACTCCCTAGGACACAACCCGCTCAGATACCACTTTGTCACGCCCCAAACCTAGAGAAGCGTAGCTGGCACCCGGTGCCGTAGTGGCTCGAGCGAACCACTCTGTAACTTATTCATTCCTTTTGTAACTATCATGGGTGAATATGGCCACAACTTGTAATGTATAAATATAAGTGGGCAACACTATATCAATAAACGATCATTCTTAAAACATGAATACATATGGGCCGTCAAAACCTCTGAAATACTGTACAAAATAAACCTCTGTCTACAAAGCCTCTAAGATTATTTGACATCAAATGGAACAGGGTACCGACCTACCTATAAGTCTGTATCAAACTTTGACATGATGACTTATAGACTTGGCTGCACTCCGAATGAGGTGGAGTCTTACCGATCCTTCGCTGAATGCTGATATCGTCTACTATGAGGGCTCGTCAAACTGATTGTCTATACCTTTAAGTATGGATAGCTCTGTAAACCATGAAATATTTATAATGTCATGCATATGCATATAAATGTAATGTAATGCATAGGTCTGTACGTACATAACTTCATCAAGCCTCTGAGGGCATCCCATCATATCATTTCAGCCACTGTGGGCAACATCATCATCGTATACCAGTTAATCAGGTGGTGGTGCGTATATAATGCCGTAACCTTTTCTCATATCCCATATACATATATTTTCATATATACGCGTATATAACGCCATCTGTTGCCACTGTGGGCAAAATCATCAATGTATACCAGTTGATCAGGTGGTGGTGCGTATATAACGCCGCAACCTTTTCCCATATTCCATATATATATATATATATATATATATATATACGCGTATATAACACCATCTGAGTCATGGGTAAATGCACATGTAAATAAGTGCAATGCTTGAGAAGTACGTAAATAAAACTTCTCGGAACATCAAAAGACCATTATACCTCTGATTAATATCATTTTACAGGAATAATATGTCACGACCCCGGTTCGCCCTCCGTGAACCATCGTGACGGCACCTAGTCCTCTACGACTAGGTAAGCCTAAATTGCGAAAGATAGCCAAAGTGTGGAATAAAACAAATTAAAACAGAATGAAGAGTGATAAAACAATATTTAAAAGTGCCGCTCGGTATACACAATATTTAACTCTTAGAAACCAATACATATCTCCAAGACCCGGAAATCCATGAATCACAAGCTAAGGATCACTACACAGTACGCTAACTCCAAAATATCTAACAAGGAAAAAAAATACAGAAGGGCAAAACGTTTAAAAGCTAGAATAGAAAGGGACTCCTCGGTCTGCGGACGCGGCAGATATACCTCGAAGCCGCTGGAGCAGTCTCCCCGCCTCAAGGGTTATAGGACTGAGTCGCAGTACCTGGATCTGTACATGAAAAACATGCGTAGAAGGGGCATGAGTGTACCGCAGTGGTACACAGTAAGTGCCAAGCCTAACCTCGGTCGGGTAGTGACGAGGAAGGTCAGGGCCCTACAGAGGTTAAATAAAATATAAAGTATAACAATGTAGAGCAAGACAATATAATTAAGTGCAACAGTAAGATAATAACACGGAATAGAAAGAGCAACAACAACTAGAATAGAGGCAAAATATTCACGGAAATGAAATACAACTCAACACAAAGATAACAATCGGGGTACCTTCAAAGATACCGTCCTGTAGTCCCAATTACATCTATCGAGTGGATCTCCGGAGATACCGTCCCGTAGTCCCAAATATAAATACCCAGTACTGGGGGAATCTACCGGGTGCAGTCCCATAGTTCCATATAACTGTGCAGGGGGATCTACCGGAATTCCACATCCGTAGTCCCAAATGAACAGACAAGGGGGATCTATTGGAATCCCACATCCGTAGTCCTAAATAAACAGACAAGGGGGATCTACCGGAATCCCACATCCGTTGTCCCAAAATAAATACACAGCAGCAACAGGAAAAATATACAGAAATGGCAAAATTTCATATAAAGGCAACAAGTGATTCTAGCCTAGCATGCTGCACAGAATTCAAGTAAGGCAGGTTGAGCAAGTAAAGCAATTAAGTCACTTAGACATGCTTTCCTAAGCTAACAACATGCTTAATAGTGCAAGTAATAAAAACAGGAAAGAAAACATACTAGCAATTACTTAAAGAAAATCGGATTTCCAACAATTAGCACAAGTACGCACTCGTCACCTCACGTACAAGGCATTTCAATTACCAAATATACCAAATCCTAAGGAGAAGGTCCCCCACACAAGGTTAGACAAGCCACTTACCTCGAACCAGCTCAAAATCAACTCGAAACTACGCTCTTACCACGAGTACATGACTCCAAATGGCCTGAATCTATTCAATTCAATTGCATAATGTAAGTAACACTTCAAGTAACTGATTCTACAAAGAAATTCTAAGCTAATACGCGAAATTAGGTAAAATGACCAAAACGCCCCTCGGGCCCACGTCTCAAAATCGGGTAAAATTTATATTTTTAGAATCCTCACACTCTCCCGAGTTAATGCATACCAAAATTATCCAAATCTAAAGTCAAATTCCCAATCAAAAGTCGAATTCTAGGTCTAAGAACTTTCTTCCAACTTTTCCCCAATTTTCATCTCTAATCCAAAATTAAATGATAAATTCATGTTTAGATTAATGGGTTACGAGCAAAAAGGAGTTAAGAATCATTACCAACAAACTACCTCCGAAAATCTCTCCAAAATTCGTCTCCTACTATGCTCCTAATTCAATTTTGTGATATGAACTCAAAACCCTCGATTTTGAACTTTATGTTCTGCCCAGTTAATACTTAATCGCGATCGTGGAAGACCAGTCGCGATCGCGAAGAACAAAAACCGCGCACCTCAGATTTACTCTATGCGAACACGGAACCCCGTCCGCAAATGCGATGCTCTAGCTCCCTCAACCAACGCGATCATTGTTGACTCCGCGCGACCGCGTAGAGAAACACTTAACAAATCACTGGCGCCTTATTTCTTCTACGCGAACGCGGCCTAGCCCACGCGTTCGCGATTCAGCATTGCTCATAGCTACCCGTTCACATTCCCTTTCATGCAAACGCAAAGGGCAAAAATTCCCTATACCTCGCCTAAGCCTTCACGATCGCGATCCTCCCCACACGAACGCGATGAAGAAAATTCTGCAACACATACCAGCAAAATCTAATGCTTTTCCAAGTCCAAAAATGGTCCATTGAGCATCCGAAACACACTTGAGGCCTCCGGGACCTTAGCCAACCCTGCCAACCAATCCTAAAACATCATTCAAATTTGTTCCAACCTTCAGAATTCTCAAAACAACATCAAAACACCTAATTTTTTTTATCATATTCAAGCCTAAGAATTCCAAAAACTCTAAAAATACGCTTTCGATCAAAAAGTCTATCAAACCTCGTCCGAATGACCTGGAATTTTGCACACACATCACATTAAACACTACGGAGCTACTCCAACTTCCGAAATTCCATTCCGACCCTCAGATCAAAATCTCACTATCGAACCGGAAACTTCAGAAATTCAACTTTTGGCATTTCAAGCCTAAATTAGATACGGACCTCCAAAACACAATCCGAACACGCCTCTAAGCCCGAAATCACCCAACAGAGCTAACAGAACCATCAAATTTCCATTCCGAGGCCGTCTTCATACTTTTTCGACTACGATCAAATTTCCAACACTTAAGCTCTCATTTAGGGTCTAAGTGTTCCAAAACTCTCCGAAACTCAAAACCGAACATCCCGAAAAATCAAAATAGCAGAAATAAACTTGGGGAAAGTAGTTAATAGGGGATCAGGGCATTAATTCTTAAGACGACCGGCCAGGTCGTCACATCCTCCTACACTTAAACATTCGTTCGTCCTCGAACGAGCATAAAGACATACCTGAAGTAGTGAAAAGATGAGGGTAATAGCTACGCATATCCTGCTCGATCTCCCAGGTCGCCACCTCGACCGACTAACCCCGCCACTGAACCTTCACGGATGCAATGTTCTTTGACCTCAGCTTTCTAGCCTACCTGTCCAATATTGCCACTGGCTCCTCAACATAGGATAGATCCTTGTCCAACTAGACTGAATTGAAATCCAACATGTGCGACGGATCACCGTGATACCTTCGGAGCATCGAAACATAAAATATCGGATGAACTCCTGCCAAGCTGGGAGCTAAGGCAAGCTCATAAGCAACCTCCCCAACACGCCTTAATATCTCAAAAGGACCAATTAACCTCGGACTCAACTTCCCTTTCTTCCCAAACCTCATAACGCCCTTCATAGGCGAAACCCGAAGCAGAAACCGCTCTCTAACCATATAGGAAACATCACGAACCTTCTGGTCTGCGTAACTCTTCTGTCTGGATTGGGATGCATGGAGTCTATCCTGAATCACCTTAACCTTCTCTGAAGCATCCTGAACCAAGTCTGTGCCCAATAGTCTAGCCTCACCCGGCTCAAACCAACCCATCGGGGATCTACTCTGCCTACCATATAAATCCTCATACGGAGCCATCTGAATGCTGGACTGATAGCTGTTGTTGTAAGCAAACTCTACCAATGGAAAGAACTTATCCCAAGACCCTCCAAACTCGATCACACACGCACGGAGCATATCCTCAAGAATCGAAATAGTGCGCTCGGACTGTCCGTCCATATAATGGTAAAATGAGTTACTCAACTCTACCCAAGTACCCAACTTATGCTGAACGGCACTCCAGAATCGTGATGCGAACTGAGTACCTCTATCTGAAATGATGGACAATAGGATACCATGCAGACGAACAATCTCCCGGTTATAGATCTCTGCCAAGGAATAAGTAGTACACACAGGAATAAAGTGAGCTGACTTGGTCAGTCGATCCACAATCACCCAAATAGCATCAAACTTTCTCAAAGTCCGTGGGAGCCCAACTACAAAGTCCATGGTGATCCGCTCCCACTTCCACTCCGGAATCTCTATCTGTTGAAGTAACCCACCCGATCTCTGGTGCTCATACTTCACCTGCTAACAGTTGAGGCACCGAGCTACAAATCCAACTATATCCTTCTTCATCCGCCTCTAACAGTAGTGCTACCTCAAATCCTAAAACATCTTCGCGGCACCCGGATGGATGGAATATTGCGAACTATGGGCCTCATCTAGAATCAACTCTCGAAGCCTATCAACATTGGGTACACAAATCTGACACTGCATCCTCAATACCCTATCATCACCAATAGTCACATCTCAGGCATCACCGTGCTGAACCTTGTCCTTGAGGACAAGAAAGTGAGGGTCATCATACTGCCGCTCCCTGATACGATCAAATAAGGAAGACCGAGAAACCACACAAGCTAGAACCCGACTAGGCTCCAAAATATTCAATCTCACAAATTGGCTGGCTAAGGACTGAATATCCATCGCCATAGGCCTCTCCGATACTGGTAAATAATCCAAACTCCCCAAACTCTTTGCCCGGCGACTGAAAGCATCGGCCACCACATTGGCCTTTCCCGGGTGATACAAAATATTGATGTCATAGTCCTTCAGCAACTCTAACCACCTCCTCTAGAGAAAATTTAGATCCTTTTGCTTGAACAGGTGCTGCAAGCTCCGATGGTCAATATAAATCTCACAGGGAACCCCGTTTAAATAATGGCGCCAAATCTTCAGGGCGTGAACAATTGCAGCTAACTCAAGGTCGTGAAAAGGGTAGTTCTTCTCATATATCTTCAACTGTCTGGATTCGTAGGCAATCACCCTACCGTTTGCATCAACACCGCTCTGAGGCCAATCCTCGAGGCATCACAATAGACCGTATAAAACCCCAAACCTATAGGCAATATCAAAACTGGGGCTGTAGTCAAAGCTGTCTTGAGCTTCTGAAAGATTGTCTCACACTCCTCCGTCCACTGAAACAGAGCAGCCTTCTGGGTCAATCTGGTCATAAGGGCTGCAATCGATGAAAACCCCTCCACAAAATGACGGTAGTATCCTACCAAGCCAAGGAAACTATGGATCTCGATTGCTGAGGATGGTCTGGGCCAACTCTGCACGGCCTCTATCTTCATCGGATCTACCTGAATACCCTCACTCGATACCAAGTGGCCTAAGAATGCCACTGAATCCAACAAAAAACTCACATTTTGAGAACTTAGTATATAACTTCTTCTCTCTCAGAGTCTGAGGCGGCATGCCTAGAAGATCAGCTGGAAAAACATCGGGAAAAAATCCTGTACTACTGGGACTGAATCAACTGAAGGGGTATCAATACTGATATCTCAAGCATAAGCTAAATACGTGTCATACCCCTTCTCAATCATACGCTGAGCTTTAAGAAAAGAAATAACTCTACTGGGAGTGTGATCTAAAGTACCCCTCCACTCAACATGCGGTACAGCTGGCATAGCCAGTGTCATGATTTGGTGTGATAATCAAGAATAGCATAATGGGGCGACAACCAGTCCATGCCCAAGATAATGTCAAAATTTATCATGCTGAGCAACAATAGATCGACTCTGGTCTCAAAACCACTAAGAGCAACCAAACACGACCGATAAATGTGGTCACAATAAGAGAATCTCCTACAGGAGCAGAAACATAAATAGGGGAACTCAAAGAATCCTGAGATACACCCAAATGCTGAGCAAAATAAGAAGACACATAAGAATAAGTGGAGCCTGGATCGAATAGAATCAATGCATCTTTGTGAAAAACTAGTATAATACATGTGATGATAGAATCGGAGGCAACAACCTCGGTATAGGTAGGAAGGACATAGTATCTGGCCTGGCCTCCCCCTCTAATGCGACATCTACCTCCCCGACCTCTACCTCTAGCTGGCTGAACAGGTGGGGTAGCAACGGGAGCTGTAACCATAACCTAAGAACTCTGCGGGTCACGCTGTTTCTGAGAAGTCTATGGAGGTGCACCCTTCCCAAGTCTAGGGCAATCCCTCACCATATGACGTGTGTCACCACACTCAAAACAAGCTCTGGAAGGACATGGTGGTTGTGACTGGCTCGGGCCAGGTCTGTTGGACTAACCTCTGAAAGCACCCCACGCAGAAGGCGCACTAGATACCAGAGGTGCATAATAAGGCTCCTGAGGTCTAGGAGGAGTTGGAATACCACTGGCTGCTGGAAGAGCTGAATGAACAGGGCGACCCATATATCCCCTACCATGACGACCTGCTGCTAGGGCACGGGCACCAGAGAAATGGCCCGACTCCCAAGACCTCTTGTCCTTCCTCTCCTCTCTCTCCCTAGCATGCATACCCTCAATCCTCCTAGCAATACTCACCACCTACTGATAAGAAATATCCATCTCCAACTCATGAGCCATGCTAAACCTGATGCTGGGAATAAGGCCCTCAATAAATAGGTGAACCCTCTCGCGAACAGTAGAAACCAAGGCTAGTGCATGCCTAGCCAAACTAGTGTAACGGACAACATACTCTGAGATAGTCAAAGCACCCTGGCGCAAATGCTCAAACTCTACGCGCCATGCGTCCCTGAGACTCTGAGGAACATAATCTCTCAGGAACAGATCTGAAAACTAAGTCCAAGTCAGTAAAGCATCCTCATCCAGACTGTCTAACTCATAGGTGCGCCACCACTCATAGGCGGCTGCTTGAAGCTGGAAGGTAGTGAAGGAAACCTTGCTCGATCCTGATATACCCATGGTACGAAGAATGCGGTAACTCTCATCTAGAAATCCCAGAGCATCCTCCAATGCTAGACTGCTGAATACATGAGGCTTGTACCTCTTGAACCTCTCAAGCCTCAACTGCTCTTCCTCGGAAGCCACTGCCCTATCCTCGGGCTGAACTAGCACTGCAGGCGGTACAAGAATAATCTCAGGGACCTGCTCAACATGCACTCGCTGCTCAGGCCAGAGTGGCGTACATGCTCATGAACTGTGCCAAAGTCTCCTGAAGAGCTGGAGTAGTAGTAGCAATAGGCGTGTCACGTCCCTGGACTCCGGCTGGAACTGCTAGTGGTACCTCGGCGGCACCTCGCGCAGGTGCTCTAGCTGCACCACGTGCGCATGCTCAACCTCTACCCCGGCCTCGGCCTCTGACGGCTGCAGTATGGGGCACGGGTGCCTGATCATCTCGAGTAGCGCATGTGCTCACCATCTATGAGAGAATAGAAGACAGAAGTTTAGAATTGCGATGTTAAAATATCGTATGACAAGGAAATCAAATAAAGTGGAATTCTCCTAATAGTTACATAGCCTCTCGTAGATAAGTACAGACGTCTCTGTACAGATCAGCGAGACTCTAATAAACTGGCTTGTGATTTGAGACTCCTATGTACCTAGAGCTCTGAAACCAACTTGTCACGACCCCGGTTCGCCCTCCGTGAACCATCGTGATGGCACCTAGTCCTCTACGACTAGGTAAGCCTAAATTGTAGAAGATAATCAGAGTGCGGAATAAAACAAATTAAAACAGAATGAAGAGTGATAAAACAATGTTTAAAAGTATCGCTCGGCATACACAATATTTAACTCTCAGAAACCAATACATATCTCCAAGACCCGGAAACCCATGAATCATAAGCTAAGGATCACTACACAGTACTCTAACTCCAGAATATCTAACAAGGAAAAGAAATACAAAAGGGCAAATGTTTAAAAGCTAGAATAGAAAGGGACTCCTCGGTGTGCGGACGCAGCAGATATACCTCGAAGTCGCTGGAGTAGTCGCCTCACCTCAAGGGTGATTGGACTGAGTTGTAGTACTTGGATCCGCACATGAAAAACATGCGCAGAAGGGCATGGGTACACCACAACGGTACTTAGTAAGTGCCAAGTCTAACCTCGGTTGGGTAGTGACGAGGAAGGTCAGGGCCCTACTGAGGTTAAATAAAATATAAAGTATAACAGTGTAGAGCATGACAGTATAATTAAGTGCAATAGTAAGAAATAACATGGAATAGAAAGAGAAACAACAACTAGAAAAGAGGCAAAATAATCACGAAAAGGAAATACAACTCAACACAGAGATAACAACCGGGGTACCTTCCAAGATACCGTCATGTAGTCCCAATTACATCTATCTAGTGGATTTCTTGGGATACCATCTCGTAGTCCATAATATATATATCCAAAGGATCTCCCGGGATCTCACCCCATAGTCCAACTATCAGTGCGCGGAGATCTACTGGAATACTGATCCGTAGTCCCAAATATAAATACTCAGTATTGGGGGAATCTATCGGATACAATCCCGTAGTTCCATGTAACTGTACGGGGGGATCTACCGGAATCCCACATCCGTAGTCCCAAATAAACAGACAAGGGGGATCTACCGGAATCCCACATCTATAGTCCCAAAATAAATACACAGTAGCAATAGGAAAAATATACAGAAATGGCAAAATTTCATATAAAGGTAACAAGTGATTCTAGCCTAACATGCTACACAGAATTCAGGTAAGGCAGGTTGAACAAGTAAAGCAATTAAGTCACTTAGACATGCTTTCCTAAACTAACAACAGGCTTAATAATGCATGTAATAAAAACAGGAAAGGAAATATACTAGTAATTACTTAAAGAAAATCGAATTTCCAACAATTAGCACAAGTACGCACTCGCCATCTCATGTACAAGTCATTTCAATTACCAAATATACCAAATCTTAAGGGGAAGGTCCCCCACACAAGGTTAGACAAGCCATTTACCTCGAACCGGCTCAAAATCAACCCGAAACCACGCTCTTGCCATGAGTACTCGACTCCAAAATGCCCCAAATCTATTCAATTCAATTGCATAATGTAAATAACACTTCAAGTAACTGATTCTACAAAGAAATTCTAAGCTAATATGCAAAATTAGGTAAAATTACCAAAACACCCCTCGGGCCCACGTCTCGGAATCGTATAAAATTTATATTTTCAGAATCCTCACACTCTCCCGAGTTCATGCATAACAAAATTATCCAAATCTAAGGTCAAATTCCCAATCGAAAGTTGAATTCTAGGTCTAAGAACTTTCTTCCAACTTTTCCCCAATTTTCATCTCCAATCCGAAATTAAATGATGAATTCATGTTTAGATTAATGGGTTACGAGCAAAAAGGAGTTAAGAATCATCACCAGCAAACTACCTCCAAAATCTCTCCAAAATTCGTCTTCTACCGAGCTCCTAATTCAATTTTGTGATATGAACTCAAAACCCTCGATTTTGAACTGTATGTTCTGCCTAGTTATTTCCTTAATCGCGATCGCGGAAGACCAGTCGCGTCGTGAATAACAAAAACCATGTTTCTCAGATTTACTCTACGCGAACGCAAAACCCCATCCGCGAACGCGATGCTCTAGCTTCCTCAACCTACGCAATCGCGGTTGACTCCACGCGACCGCGTAGAGAAACACTTAACAAACCACTGCCGCCTTATTTCTTCTATGCGAACACGGCCTAGCCCACGCGTTCGCGATTTAGCATTGCTCATAGCTACGCGTTCGCATTACCTTTCACGAAAACACGAAGGGCAAAAATTCCCTCTGCCTCGCCTAATCCTTCGCGATCGCGATCCTCCCAATGCGATCGCGAAGAAGAAAAGTCTGCAACATATACCAGCAAAAATCGGATGCTTTTCCAAGCCTAAAAATGGTCCATTGAGCATCTGAAATACACCCGAAGCCCCTGGGACCTCAACCAACCCTGCCAACCAATCCTAAAACATCATTCAAACTTGTTCCAACCTTTGGAACGCTCAAAATAACATCAAAACACCTATTTTTCATCGTATTCAAGCCTAAGAATTCCAAAAACTCTGAAAATACGCTTTAGATCAAAAAGTCTATCAAAACCTCGTCCGAATGACCTGAAATTTTGCACACAGGTCACATTAAACACTAAGGAGCTACTCCAACTTCCAGAATTCCATTCCGACCCTCGGATCAAAATCTCACTATCGAACCGGAAACTTCAAAAATTCAACTTTCGGCATTTCAAGCCTAAATTAGCTACGGACCTCCAAAACATAATCCGAACACGCCCCTATGCTCGAAATCACCCAACGGAGCTAACGGAACCATCAGATTTCTATTCCGAGGCTGTCTTTACACTGTTCCGACTATGGTCAACTTTCCAACACTTAAGCTCTCATTTAGGGACTAAGTGTCCCAAAACTCTCAGAAACTCAAAACCGAACATCCTGGCAAATCAAAATAGCAAAAATAAACTTGGGGAAAGCAATTAATAGGGGATCGGGGCATTAATTCTTAAGACGACCGGCCGGGTTGTCACAAAATAACATATACATCCTTAACTACTAATAGTAGAAACTCTTATGAAATAACATTACGTTTACGTATCGTTACCTAGATCATGCCAAAAGAAGGAAGGATTAGCCTTAACATACCTGGAGCATAGATATATGTCACTCTCATCAATTTATTCTCAAGAAATATTCTTGAAGCATGAACGAAAATATTTTACCTTCAAAACAGCGATTAATAATGTATACTCCTTGCTGAAGAATACAAGGCATGCAGTTTAGACACACAAAAGGTATTTTAGATGCACAAAGTATAACCAATTACATCATCTGAATGTAAAAATATAATTACAAAGTAAACAGTCACATAAAATAATTGATATCATGCACTTCTCCGACCTATGAGCTTATGTATCATTAACAACCGAATGCCAAGAACTTTTTAAGTCTTACCTTCTCAAGAACAATAATAACAAAAAATTGAATTCCAAGTTCAACAAGAGCGAGAAAATATGAAAGTAAGAAGCTTTATGCTCTTAAAAAAAGAGGTTCTCGTGTCTTCTCTCAAGAATTCCTGACTCAGCTCAACACAAATATTAGAGACAGATTCAAATTCGCTATACCCTAATAATAGAATTTTAATTGCCAAATTGACTCTCTTAATGTCACGACCCAAAATCCATCAAAGGCCATGATGGTGTCGGACATCTCGGCCAGGCAAGCCAACATTGAGTAATTAATTAAACTCTCATTTTAATATTTTAGGAACCATAATAATCATCACTGAATAAATAAAATATTTACAACTTTTAATATTATATCCCATAATCATCCCAGAACCCGGTGTCACAAGGGCATGAGCAATCACTAGGAAATCAAATGAAGTACAATAACTGTCCGGAATACAGATTTGGACAGGAAGTAAATACAATACACTGAAAGAGACTATGCTGGCTGCGGGTCGCCTCGAGAGATGCAGCTTTCCTGAATCTCCGTATCATCCATGCTGTTACGCCCATTAGGCCGTTAGAGGTACATGTGCCTGTGCAATAAAAATGCACATCAAGTGTAGCATGAGTACAAAAATAACATGTGCTCAGTAAGTATCCCGTCTAATCTCGAAGAAGTAGAGAAGAGAGGTCGATTTCAACACTTACTAGTGGTCCAATGATAATATACCAATAATTTAATAAATCGAGGATATTCATAAAAATGACGGTAACTCAAATATCATAAGGCAAGTAAACAATTCTTTCATTTATAGGAAATTCCCAAATTAATTTTCATCATTTATACATTTATCTCAGGCCAGGGAGAAACAAATATCAACATCTATAAATTTCAAGGCAAGCAATACAAGCAGGCACAAATTATCCCGAGGTCGTACGACCCGATCCAACAAATATTTAAACTGTGCACTGCTAAAGGGTCAAATGACGCGAACCATAGATGCATTTATTACCCAACTCGCGAATCATACATGCGACACGGTTAAATATAAATAAACGATCACCCCGCTCACGAATCATACATGCGGCGCAGGAACACGTAGAAACACACATTCAAACAGTCAATCAAGACTTCATCAGGGAAAAACAATTACCCAAAGAAATAACAATTCTCTTTAACGGTCAAGAAATTGGTGTTTAATTCCTTTAGAAATTTATTTACCAATTCAATATGATTTAAGCATTTTAAATAGACAACAAGATTCCAAATATTACAAGTAGAGCATGCTTTTGGGTCCTAGACTACCCGAACTTATGCATAATAGTAGCTACGCACGGACTCTCGTCACCTTGCGCGTACGTAACCCCCACAAATAGGAGCACATATCCAATTAATTTACCTATGGGGATAATTCTCTCTTACAAGGTTAGAAAGGAGACTCACGTCACTCTGAAGCCCACTTTCCGGTCCAAGATTATGCTCAAACCCTCAATTCGGTGCCGAACAATCCAAAATTAATGAAATAGTGTAAACTAATCAATACATGTTCAAAAATTCATATTCCAACTATTAAGGTGATTACCCAACCCTAAATGTAAGATTCCTAAAATTCACCATCGGGCCCACGTGCCCGGATTCCAAAATATTTTGAAGAAAGTTGTTACCCATAACCTTATGAAGTCAAATATATGATTTTTACCAAATTTCATAATCATTTTCGGGGTCAAATCTCATTTTTATACAAAACCTAAGTTTTCATCTAAACCCTTGATTTCACCAATATTTACATGTTAATCTAGCCATAATCTATGTATTAAACTCATGTTGTGTAGAAATTACTTACCTCAAAGTGCTAGGTGAAAACCCTCTTCCAAAAGCTCCAAAAATTGCCCAAATCCAAGATTCAAATCTCAAAAATGAGTAAAAAAAATGGCTGACTCCCGTTTTTAGGCATTCTGCCTAGGCAAGTTGCATGTATGAAATGCGACTTTGCCTGATTTTCGGTCAAAAAATGAACTACTACCAGCCTTCAGTCAATGGACCATAACTTTCTATACAAATGTCTAAATGATGAATGGTTTAATTTTCTGGGAACTAGAATCAAAGATCTATAATTTTCATGTTTCGCACATTTTCAGATTACTTATAGATTTCGAGATATAAGCTTCCAATATAGGCTCCTCGCTATAGCAATTTCTGGGGAAATTGAAGAACATCTTTACCAACCTTTATTCAGTTGATCAGAACTTTCTGTACAAATATCCAAATGATGAATGGTTTATCGGTCTAAAAACTAGAATACAAGGGCTACAACTTTCATGTTTTGCAAATTTTCAGATTCCTTATAGATTGCACGATATGAGCTTCCAAAATTGACTCCTCGCATTAGAATTTTTCTGGCGAGCAGCTGCTACAACAGATTTCAACAGCTTTTCTTTGTCCGAAATCCATTCCGTTAACCTTCGAAAATCCACCCGAGGCTCTTGGGACCTTAACCAATTATACCAACATGTCCCAAAAAATGATACGAACTCGCCCGAGGCCTCAAATCACATCAAACAACGTCAAAATCATGAATCGCACTCCACTTCAAGCTTAATGAACTTTAAAAATTTCAAACTTCTACTTTCGTTGCTTAAACCTATCAAATCATGTCCGATTGACCTCAAATTTTGCACACAAGTTATATTTGACATTGCGGACCTGCTCCAACTTTCGAAATCAGAATCCGACCCTGATATCAAAAAGTCTACTTTCGGTCAAACTTCTCAAAACCTTCAAATTTCTATCATTAGCCAAATGACTCCAAAATGACATCCGAATTCACTTTCGATCGCGCTCCCAATACTAGAATCACCATACGTAACCATTTCTAGACTTAGAATCCCAAACGGACAGTTATAGCATTGAAATGCACTTCAACCCAAATTTATGAAATTCTTCCAAAAATGCTAACTTCCACAATAGGGGCCAAAATGCTCTCGGGTCACCCAAACCCCGATCCGGGCATATGCCCAAGTCCGAAATCATCATACAAACCTGCTAGAACCTTCAAATCCCGATTCCGAGGTCGTTTCCTCAAAAATCCAATCCTAGTCAATTCTTCCAACTTAAAGCTTCCAAAATGGGAATTTACAAGTCAAAATACCTAAAGTGAAGCTGCTCATGGCCTCAAACTGCCGAACAACGCGCTAGAGTTAAAACAACCGGTCGGGTCGTTACATTCTGTCCCACTTAAACATACGTTCATCCTCGAACGTGTTAAGAACTGCGCTGGAGTTGTCTAAAATCACATTTAAACACCTTGTGCAGCTACCCATACTACCACAACTCAGTTGAGCACATTAGCTCGAGCAAATCTGAAGATATTCTCTTTTATTCAAACATATGAGCCTTAGAGCCCAGTTTCAACATCTGAAATTCTCTGCCATGCCTGCTTCCAATATAAGAACTTCGTATCAATCACTACACGATGTACCAGAACATGACTGCATACCTTTGCCGAATTCTCACCATGCACCACATCATCCACATGACCATAATAACATTCTCTGATAATAATAACCAACATTCCCCGAATCTGATGCTCACAACGCACATCATGATATATATAAGTCTTGTTCCAACTCTCGTAATACCGCCACGTCAGAAGAGATGTGTAGAAATTTATAACCAACTGCCAAGTCAACAAATCATTGAGTCTATACTTCTGACAAGAACCATTACCTCATTCTGAGTCAAATATGATCTTTGCTCTTTAATATACTTCATATAATCCGACTGCACTGATCCTAGATCCGATAATCTCGTCTCACCCATTACAAACTGCTCAGGCAATAAGCAACCTCGGTCATGATCAAAAGTCCCATATGATGTCGTAACGTGCCAATAGGTTGCAATCTCGAACGTGATACATAAAAAAACAAACTCAGGAAGGGACTACTCAACTCACGTGACTAATATGAATTTTCTTCAGAAAATGGGAAACAAAACACATAAAAATAGGTATAGGGAACTATACTCAACATCACATTGTTGAGACATGCAACCCGATCCAAACAACATGCCCATGGCGGCGTGCCACCCGATCCACACACAAAATTTACATAAGGAGATACACACTGAGCTAAATTGCTCATTATAACAAAATCCCGAATATCGGTCACAAGAACACTAAGTGCATAATACCATCCCTGGGGAGACATATAACGCCATAGGCCAACAAACTCAAGCACAACTGAGGTGCGATATATGTTCAGAAACTAAAGAGCCATCCTGTTCACATAACACCATCGCTACGCGGAACCTCAACACATAAGAAAATTATCGAGTCGTTCACATCTCACACGGCACAATATAACATTACATGAAATAGCCGGCAGTGAAATAACATCCCACGTCTAAATACTCCTCCATAAGGAGCGCTATGCTGAAATGAACACATCTGGCCTGATATTGAGCCCATATTCATACTTAAATCCATTCACAGACCTTAAGGCGATTCTGATCGTACCGAACTAGGTCCATAATCTTTCCTGGGTTCATAATAACCCCCTTTTCCCCATAAGAACAACCATCATAACCGGAGTAATCCTCCACAGTCCATAACCCAATATATCGAGTGCCCTCCAGGAATCAATTCTCAAATTAACGGTATCACCACAATCTTCATACTTGGTTTAATTCTTCAATCAATCAAGTGACTACATGCCACACTTATACAACTTTCCCCTCGGCACGCTCCCACGACCTTCCATAATAGATAACAAGTCTGTATATCCATACCACCGACCGTACTAGCTGAAAAGCGATTAAGAATCCTTAACCAGGATGCAAAGCTTTTTTCACGAAACACTGATCTCAGGTGACGTTGAAGACAATGCCAACTTACTCTAAACATTCAAATCCCTTTCCTGCTCATCCGAGCTAGTGACATCCTTGTCAACACCAAACCGCAACCTTGATCCTCCCTTTCAAATTCCATACCGCTCACTGCACCCAACATGCTAATATACGATAGCACAAGATCTTCATTATAACTCCTGAACCACTAATATGGTAAACACTTCCTCACCTGGAAACTTTTTACTTAACTCATTCTAAGAGGACCATAGTAACACGCGAGTAACTTCTCATAACCGTAGAACATTCAAATCCTCAAGTAGTGGTCTAAACCACCATAACCCTTTCAGGATCTGCCTACACATAACATGCCATAATACTTGAATACTTCCAAATATAATCAATTATGGTGGCCGTCGAGCCTCGCGCGCACCGCCACCACTATGCCAATTCAACCATGGCTGACCAATCTAACTTCCTCTAATTGATTCTTAACTTGCCTTAGAGATAATATTAGCTCCATTCCTTACATCACTAACCTAAATCCGCACTCACCTTGAGTGACCCCATTCCATGAGACCACATTGTCTCTAAACCCATGAACCGCTTCATACCCTCCTTGCACGCACATTTGCATCTTCAACTGATGCACCCATTCTGATAATCCCTCTATGAATCCGAAGTCTTTTTCTCTTTATCATCCCGATGCTACACTGCAAGTCGAAAACATCATAGATCATTTCGGGCCTCTTATCATAATCTACTACAACAGCTCGATTCTTAACAATACTACGGGCTTGAATCCTTAGACACCGCATTTTTAAATCCTTTGAATTCACTAGGACCGTTGTTGAGAGCCACCCACCCTAACTTGGTCCTGAATATAATCAACTCCATGAATCTTCTAGCACATGAACACCCTCTCGACGAAGCACCCGGCCGAATCA
Source organism: Nicotiana tabacum (assembly GCF_000715075.1). Classification (NCBI taxonomy): domain Eukaryota; kingdom Viridiplantae; phylum Streptophyta; class Magnoliopsida; order Solanales; family Solanaceae; genus Nicotiana; species Nicotiana tabacum. Next base: position 183,362,147 of record NC_134085.1, read on the forward strand.
CTTTCCTTGAAACCTGCATCTACACAAGGCATAAATTATGTACCCTTACCCAAGTCTCAACATGAGTTAATAAGGCCAACTATAGCACACCTTTAACAATTTCTCTCCTCAAATTACCTCTTATGTTCCTTTCCCTTAGTTGAAATAACCTATCCATATGCTAATAACCTGAAATCTTACAAATAGATGACCATGCAATCCAATTGTAGACGGTGGGACTCTCCCACTTAGCTTGAAGCCACTATTATACAACTCCGGAACCCACCAAGATTCTTTATCTCTCATCGACATAACCTTGTGCAATCCACCGCAAAATTCCTCGAAATCCTTCTGTTAGCATTTCATGAACACTCTGAATCTCTAGCAACAATCACATATTCGACTTCTTACTGGATAGCTAGTAGGATTCTTCGCAAAAGCTTCACCAAACACGCGATCGTTGATCTGTCCACAAGAGATAACCCCTTGAAGAAATTACATGTCGTCATCTCCCAACAATGCTGCAATGCACCATTACTACCAAATTAGTAACCCATCCTGAGCCCATGCTCATTTACTAGGTGAACGAATCCGTTCATTCCTCATGGACATCCACTAAAATACACGACAATATCTCCCCATTTCAAAGTTATGTTGTATCCTTCTTCATATCAAGCAGCTCCTTTCCGTCATATCAAATCTCCCGCGGTATGCTAGCCAATATTTCAAATTACGCTCGTGGACCCAATCACCGTCCACTAAAATTCCCACACCACTCTAACTTTTCCTCAAGGTGTGTAGTTATCCTGCCACTGATCCCATATGCTATTCTGCCACTCTCCCACTTTGGGCAAACTCACTTATTTAAGAAACTACTCGACTTCCGCTTCTTACACCTGGCCTTCTAGAAGTTTAACCACCGCATGACACTTCCCACATGTCCTTCCTCATCCTTTGCTGCCCAGTTTTTGCCTTAGATCAATATATATATCTCTGTAGCACTTGAACCAATAGACCGCTACTAACTTTATACTTTTTCGAAGATCATGTTTTCTCGAGCCGTTGACATTAGAAACATCGACTCAATCCTGAACAATTATAGTTTGTTTGCCTTTCCTCCGCCGGGAATGAAATACCGAGTCTCTGAATCATGTACTGAGTAGGCCTCCTTTTAGGCCATTCACTGCCCCGACATATTGGTAAGTATCCTACCATCACATCAATACTGGGCGATAGCAACGCACGATTCGTCAAAACATCGATGCCAAATCTCGAAACCTTAGGTAATACTGATACTAAGCTGAAACAACAGAACGACCTTCTACAAGGTGATGACAATAGCCCAAACAACTACGTAGCGAGAAACATCCCGCACCACATCTATAGTACTATTACAATTCCTCAATTCCCGATTTATAATAAGCGCTTCGCGTTGCATAAGATTGAGTAGGAAGGAAACAGTGGCATAAGCTTCAAAGGAATCAAACCGCACGATGAGAAATCAAGAAGGGAAGTGCTCCTAATAGCCCTGTAGCCTCTTGAAGATAAGTATAGACGTCTCCGTACCGATCAGCAAGACTTTACTAGACTCGCTCATGACTCGTGAGACCTATGGGAACCTAGTGCTGTAATACCATGTTGTCAAGACCCAAAATCCATCGAAGGTCGTGATGGCACCAGACACCTCGGTCAGGCAAGCCAACATTGAGTAATTAATTAAACTCTCATTTTAATATTGTAGGAACCATAATTTCCTTTAATTTAACTAGTAAAAGGTAATCATTACTGAATAGATAAAATGTTTACAACTTTTAATATTAAATATACCATAATCATCCCAGAACACGGTGTCACAAGTGCATGAGCAATAACTAGGAAATCAAATGAAGTACAATAACTGTCCGCAATACAGATTTGGACAGGAAGTAAATACAATACATGAAAAAGACTATGCTGACTGCGGGTCGCCTCGAGAGATGCAGCTCACCTAAGTCTCCGTATCATCCATGCTACTACGCCCATTAGGCCGTTAGAGGTACATGTGCCTGTGCAATAAAAATGCACAACAAGTGTAACATGAGTACAAAAACAACGTGTACTCAGTAAGTATCCCATCTAATCTCGAAGAAGTAGTGACGAGAGGTCGACTTCGACACTTACTAGTGGTCCAATGATAATATACCAATAATTTAATAAATTGAGAATTTTCATAAAAATGACGGTAACTCAAATAGCATGAGGCAAGTAAACAATTCTTTCATTTATAGGAAATTCCCAAATTTATTTTCATCATTTATACATTCATCTCAGGCCAAGGAGAAACAAATATCGACATCTATGAATTTCAAGGCAAGCAATACAAGCTGACGCAAATTATGCCGAGGTCATATGACTCGATCCAACAAATATTTAAATTGTGCACTGCCAGAGGGTCGAATGTCGCGAACCATAGATGCATCAATTACCCCGCTCGTGAATCATACATGCGACGTGGTTAAATATAAATAAACAATCACCCCGCTCACGAATCATACATGTGAGGCAGGTACACATAGAAACACGCATTCAAACAGTCAATCAAGACTTCATCAGGGAAAAACAATTACCCAAAGAAATAGCAATTCTCTTTAACGGTCAAGAAAATGATGTTTAATTCTTTTAGAAGTTCATTTACCAATTCAATATGATTTAAGCATTTTAAATCGACAACAAGATTCCAAATATTACAAGTAGAACATGCTTTTGGGTCCTAGACTGCCCAAACTTATGCATAATAGTAGCTACGCACGGACTCTCGTCACCTTGTGCGTACGTAGCCCCCACAAATAGGAGCACATATCCAATTAATTTACCTATGGGGACAATTCCCTCTTACAAAGTTAGAAAGGAGACTCACCTCACTCCGAAGACCACTTTCCAGTCCAAGATTATGCTCAAACCCTCAATTCGGTGTCGAACAATCGAAAACTAATGAAATAGTGTAAACTAATCAATACATGTTCAAAAATTCATATTCCAACTATTAAGGTGATTACCCAACCCTAAATGTAAGATTCCTAAAATTCACCCCCGAACCCACGTGCCCGGATTCCGAAACTTTTCGAAGAAAGTTGTTACCCATAACCTTATGAAGTCAAATATATGATTTTTACCAAATTCCATAATCATTTTCATGGTCAAATCTCACTTTTATACAAAACCTAAGTTTTCATCTAAAGTCTTGATTTCACCAATTTTTACATGTTAATCAAGCCATAATCTATGTATTAAACTCATGTTGTGTAGAAATTACTTACCTCAAAGTGCTAGGTGAAAACCCTCTTCCAAAGGCTCCAAAAATTGCCCAAATCCTAGACTCAAAACTCAAAAATGAGTAAAAAATGGCTGACTTCCGTTTTCAGGCATTTTGCCTAGGCAAGTCGCATGTATGAAATGTGACTTTGCCTGATTTTCGGGCAAAAAATGAACTACTACCATCCTTCACTCAACGGACAATAATTGTCTGTACAAATGTCCAAATAATGAATGGTTTAATTTTCTGGAAACTAGAATCGAAGAACTACAATTTTTATGCTTTGCACATTTTTAGATTCTTTATAGATTTCGAGATATAAGCTTCCAAAATAAGCTCCTCGCATCAGAAATTTCTGGGGAAATTGCAGAATAGCTTTACCAGCCTTCATTCAGTCGATCATAACTTTATGTATAGATATTCAAATGATGAATGGTTTATCTATCTGAAAACTAGAATGCAAGAGCTACACCTTTGATGTTTTGCAAATTTTCAGATTCCTTATAGATTGCAAGATATGAGTTTCCAAAATTGACTCCTCGCATTAGAATTTTTCTGGCGAGCAGCTGCTGCAACAGATTTCAGCAGCTTTTCTTTGTCTGAAATCCATTCCGTTAACCTTCCGAATCCCCCTAAGGCTCTTGAGACCTTAACCAATTATACCAATATATCCCAAAACATGATACAAACTCGCTTGAGGCCTCAAATCACATCAAACAACGTCGAAATCATGAATCGCACTCCAATTCAAGCTTAATGAACTTTAAAATTTCAAACTTCTACTTTCGTTGCTTAAACCTATCAAATCACGTACGATTGACCTCAAATTTTGCACACAAGTAATATTTGACATTACGGACCTACTCCAATTTTCGGAATCAGAATCCGACCTAGATATCAAAAAGTCCATTTTCGGTCAAACTTCTCAAAACCTTCAAATTTCTATCTTTAGCCAAATGACTCCAAAATGACCTACGGACCTCCGAATTCACTTTCGATCGCGCTCCCAATACCAAAATCACCATACATAGCTATTTTCTGACTCAGAATCCCAAAAGGAGACAGCATTGAAATGCACTTCAACCCAAATTTATGAAATTCTTCCAAAAATGCTAACTTCCACAATAGGGGCCAAAACACTCTCGGTCACCCAAAACCCGATCCGGGCATATGCCCAAGTCCGAAATTATCATACGAACCTGTTGGAACCTTCAAATCCCGATTTCGAGGTCGTTTTCTCAAAAATCCAATCCTAGTAAATTCTCCCAACTTAAAGCTTCCAAAATGAGAATTTTCTTTCCAAATCAATTCCAAACTTCCCGAAATTCAATTTCGACCACGCGTACAAGTGGTAATACCTGAAGTGAAGCTGCTCATGACCTCAAACTGCCAAACGGCGCAATAGAGCTCAAAACGACCGGTCGAATCGTTACACTTAACTCCAACATCTGGAGACTTACATAACAAAAGATAAAGAAAGAAGGAGCATATAAGTAACAATACACAAAATATAAACAAACAATTAAAAATCCAAATTTTACAGCTATGGGGCTCATGTCCCTTGGAAGTGCAAAGGTAAAATTCCTCACTGACTTAAGTGATTTGCTTAATTACCTTTGCATTTGACAATTTGTGTCTTTTAAGTCTAAAGCTCGAGCACACACAAAATGAGAAAGAAATATCTACATGTCTATTTAGTTTCGTTAGAATACTCTTTTTTATAGTCTTAAAGATAATATGAAAAGATATATTCCTATACTTCCCTACAAATTTAGAGGTGAACTCTGACTTGAATGAAATTGATTTTTTCCATAAAGAACTCAGAAGGTCCAAAGCAGCCCTATCTTTGTTTCAAGAAGAAGTTGCAGGCATGGTGTTGGATCCACTGAACCCTCAACCCTATTCTTTATGAATTGTTGAAGACCTATAAAATGTCACGTTTTTTTAAAGGAATATTGTGTAGATATAACAATATAAATCAGTACTTTTTATAATAAAAATTTTCAAACAAGTACGGAGGTAGAGTAGTAATCAATAGCAACCAATACAAATAATAAATAAGTTAATAACTACTTCTCTATGTAGTTATCTTAATTTATTGTCACTTATGAGAAAGAAAAGATCCAAACATTTTAACCAACCTAAATAAATGACTGCCGAAACATACTTACATAGAGATTATAAAGCACTGTATGAGATAAGAATATACAAAATAATATCTTGTCTGTACAAATATACTTAAAACGTATTTAATTGAAGCAAGAGAATAAACAAAGATTCTTATACGAATATATGATATGGTACTTACCCGGAGCATCTTTCCAACATTGCTCGCATCATAAATTCTATGAACACAAGAAAATCTTTGTGGATTATTTGGAGGAAAATATGGTAAAAAAATACAACCCGAAGGACATCTTCTTCTTAATTGTTTGCAAGCCGTAAGTTGTAGTATCAAAAATAATCCAGCTTATCAATTTCACATGAATTATTTTATAATGTTTAATTAGTAGGGCCCACTAGTTAGATGATTTGGCCACAAATCTCTTAAAGCTTGCCACCTAATAAAAAAAAAACTTATGAGTCATCTTAAGTTACAAGGGGGGCTGCCATGTTTTGGGATGGTTAGTATTATCCAAAATGTTGATTTAATTAATTAGGTAATGACCTGTTACCCGATAATTAATAAATTACCCATGTAATTAAAACATCCATGTAAAAGAATGCACTTATATTCTCAACTTATAATTTTCCTAATCTCATATAAAGAGTATAAATTTTCGTACGCTCAATTCTTAAAATGGTAAAAAGATAACCTTCTTTTCTTGTAACAAAATAATTTCTATCTTTATAATAAAGAAAATCTGATAAATGTTTCTCATATTATGTGTATAATTTAAAAGATATTTCAAAATAGTAATATTAATAACTATATAAAATCATATTTTTCAAATTTTTTACTTAAATATTCCACTCAAAATATCATATCAAATGTATATGACGGTATTAAGGTTGTTAAACTTACGGGGTATAACACTCAGGGACTTCTAAGCAGTACACATACCAGAGGGGCAGAACTTAATAACCTAAGAATAAGTGAGAGTGCTTGATAGGATTTGAAAGAGTTTGGTAAATAGTATAAAGAAGGGTCTTAGGAGTGAAAAGATTTTCTTAAAATCAGTACTAATTTAGTGGTAAAACAGCAGTTGGAAAAGCATGGGAAACAATTTGCAATCAGAACACTAGTCATAGAACAAACAGCTTTAGAAAACACTTTGGCAAACAGTTTCCACACAAGGAAAGAGGAGTTAGGGACACATAGAATACACCTTGGTGGAGCACATAAACAACAGGGTGCATAGAGTTCTTAAGGGGGTTCAACATAACTAATAGGTTAGATATAATGCAGGTCATTGAAACATGAAGCAAAGATCACATCAGAAACATGTTGAGGTCACATAAACAACATAACCAAAGTTGCACTGGAGAGACTAGATAACTTAGCAGGAGTGAGGCAGAATAAGTAAGAACTAAAATGGACATGCTAGGCGCGTATTAACAAGTGTAGACATGCTAATCACACACTTACAAAACAAGGTTTAGGCATGCTAGATAAACAGTAGTCAGGCAAACAGGCTAGTCACATGTGGAATAAGACAGTGTAAGACATGTTAAACAAGATAGTAAACAGGCAAGTAAAGTGAGACATGCTAATTACATATTTGAATAAGGTAGTATTTGGCATGCTAGGTAAGCAGTAAACAGAAGCAAGAATGAACTTAGGTCTGATGAACTAAGTTAGTAAATAAACACATAGGTTTAGATTCTTAAAAATTAATTAGAAGCATACCAGTTAGAGAAAGAAAATACAAGATGTAAGATAGGTGTTGTGTAATTTCCAGCCTTGGCTTGCAGCCGGCTAGACTAACAAAGATCACAAGTGGCAAAGAGAGCAGAGAGAGCAGAGAGCTTTTTAGAGTGTAAAAGTAGTGGTTGATGAACTAATGTTTATGTGTAGAAGTGAAAATAAAGGAGAGTATATATAGTAGTTAAGAGCAAGGAGAATAAGGTAAAGGAGATCAATCATTCAGCAAATTGAGGAAGCCACAGAATCTATTATACACAAATTAGCGTAATTTTCCCTTAATTAAGGGTAATTACCCAATGGTAAAGGCAGAATATATTTAAGGAAAGAAGAATCGAGTGAAACTTAAGCATATAATGGGTAATTGGGGGTAAATAACCGGGGTTTAATTAAGGAAACAATTAGTAAGAATCAACAAGTATCGCATACAATTCAAATAAGGCAAGAAAGGAATAATCAAGACTCAACGCATAAGTTTTAACGGAACAAATTGGTAAGTCAAGAATTCAAATCACCATTGATTTAAGGAGAAAAATATAGGTTTACCATGAATAGACAAAATGAATATAGACACATAGAATCAGTCAAGAAGTCGAACCAAGAACCTTAGTAGAGGCACATTAGGAAGAAAATCACAAGACGTCGAATTAAGCTAAAAAATCACAGGAAGCAAAGCATAGAACGAAGTCGGTGCACAAGTAACCCGGACAAACTCAGAATGCAATAAAATGTCAAAAAATTGGGGTTTTTAGCATAATCTAGTTAGGGTTGAAGCAAACTTTACAAAATCGGTTAAAACACATAAGAATAGAAGATTAAATACTCAAAATTAGCAAAACATTTTGAAGAAAGAAATTTTCTGGAAGCCCTAGTTTAGGAAAATGGAAAACCACTCGAAAATCAGAAGGTTTTTATATAACTCATATGAAATAGGTTCGATCCATCTCAGATCTTGCACAGATCTGATAAGTTCAAAGGACGAAATTAGGGTTTCGAGAAAAACAACACAGAGATGAAGATAAGGGGTTTGGACTGGGTAAATTTTGGGCCTGGTTTAATTGAATTGGGGTTGAAATTGAGCTAGGTAATTAGGCTAAATCCGAAAATAAAAGGGCCATTTGTTAAATACACATAAATTTTTTTAAAAATAACTAATAGGTTGTAAAAAATGATTTTCATGCCTGAAAATATTTAAAATAATTACTTAATATTTTTAAAATATAAAAGGCTATTTTCTGGTAAATTAATGTAATAATGCATGCATAGGCTATAATTGCAAAGTAATTGCAATTGCATCCTAAAAATACAAAATGTGGCTATTTGTGCAATAATTGAAACTTAGTACAAATGCAAATGATATAATTAAGCCACAAAAATTATCATAAAACTATTTGTGATGCAATCAGTGATTGTTTTATAAAATAGATGCTGGGATAAATTAATTAAAATATTTTAAAATGCAGAAATACTAATTGATGCCTAGGCATAGTTTTAGAAATATTATGGGAAAAATTGAGTATCAACACGCCCAGCCCCGATGTTATGCATTCCCAGCCAGGCCTGAGGCTGAGGCATCCGATGTCGTTATCACAGGTACGGTTTTCGTGTGCAGTAGAGATGCTTCAGTTCTATTTGATCTAGGGTGTACATATTCATATATGTCTTCTTATTCTGCTGCATATTTGGTTGTGACTCGTGATTCTTTGAGTGCTCCTGTATATGTGTCTACGTCGGTGGGTGATTCTATTGTTGTAGACCGTGTCTATCGTTCGTGCATGGTTGTTATTGGGAGTCTTGAGACTGGTGTAGAATTCTACTCATCGATATGGTTGATTTCGATGTTATTTTGGGGATGGATTGGTTGTTACCTTACCACGCTATATTGGATTGTCATGCCAAGACTGTGACCTTAGCTTTGTCGGGTTTGCCTCGATTGGAGTGGAGAGGGACTCCTGGTCATTCTGTCAGTAGGGTTAATTCTTATATGAAGGCTCGGCGTATGGTTAAGATGGGGTGTTTGGCTTATTTGGCATATGTTCGTGATTCTAGTGCTGAGGTTCCTTCTATGGACTCTGTGCCTGTTGTTCGGGAGTTTCCAAAAGTATTTCCTGCAAACCTGTCAAGAATGCCACCCGATAGGGATATCAATTTTTGCATTGATTTGGCCCCGGGCACTCAGCCCATTTCTATTCCGCCATATCGTATGGCCCAGCCAAAGTTGAAAGAATTGAAGGAGCAGCTGCAAGACTTGCTTGATAAAGGCTTTATCATACCTATTGTCTCGCCCTGGGGTGCGCCAATGTTGTTTGTTAAGAAGAAGGTTGGATCGATGAGGATGTGTATTGATTATCGGCAGTTGAACAAAGTCACCATCAAGAACAAGTATCCATTGCCGAGGATTAATGATTTCTTTGATAAGCTTCAGGCTGCCAAAGTGTTTTCGAATATTGATTTGAGATCTGGCTACCATCAGTTGAGGATTAGGGCATCCGATGTCCCTAAGACAGCTTTTCGCACTCGGTACGGGCATTATGAGTTCTTAGTGATGTCATTTGGGTTGATGAATGCCCCTGCAGCTTTTATGGATTTGGTGAACCAGGTGTTCAAGCCTTACCTGGATTCCTTTGTGATTGTCTTCATTGATGATATTTTGATCTACTCCAGCAGCCGAGAGGAGCATGAGCAGCACCTTCGAGTTATATGCTAGGTTATTGAAATGTGAGTTGTGGTTGAGTTCAGTTGCATTCTTGGTTCATGTTGTATTAGTAGAGGGTATTCAGATGGATCCTAAGAAGATAGAGGCAGTCAGGGACTGGGCTAGACCCACATCAGCTACAGAGATCTAGAGTTTCTTGGGTTTGGCAGGTTATAATCGTCAGTTTGTGGAGGGGTTTTCATCTATAGCAGCCCCGATGACTAGGTTGACCTAGAAGGGTGCCCGGTTTAGGTGGTCGGACGAGTGTGAGGTGAGCTTTTAGAAGCTCAAGACAGCTTTGACTACGGTATCGGTGTTGGTTTTTCCCACAGGTTCAGGGCCACATACATTACATTGTGACGCTTCTCGTATTGGACTTGGTGCGGTGTTGATGCAGAATGGCAAGGTTATTGCATATGCTTTGCGACAGTTGAAGATTCACGAAAAGAGTTATCCAGTTCATGATTTGGAGCTAGCAGCCATTGTTCACACATTGAAGATTTGGAGGCATTATTTATATGGAGTGTCATGTGAGATGTTCACAGATCACAAGAGTTTACAATATTTGTTCAAGCAGAAGGAGCTAAATTTGAGGCAGAGAAGGTGGTTGGAGCTATTGAAAGACTATGATATCTCCATCTTATATCATCCAGGGAAGGTCAATGTTGTGGCCGATGCTTTGAGTAAGAAGTCAGCCAGTATGAGCAGTCTTGCGTATATTCCGATCGGTGAGAGACCGCTTGCTTTGGATGTTCAGGATTTAGCCAATCAGTTCGTGAGGTTGGATGTTTCTGAGCCTAATCGTGTTATAGCTTGCACACTTGCTCGGTCTTCATTATTTTAGCGTATCAGGGATCGGCAGTATGATGATCCTCATTTGCTAGTCCTTCGGGACACAGTGCGGTACGGTGGTGCCAAGCATGTTACAGTTGGAGATGATGGAGTTTTGAGGATACATGGTCGAGTTTGTGTGCCTAATATGGATGGACTTCGAGAGTTGATTCTAGAGGAGGCCCATAGTTCCCGGTATTCTATTCATCCGGGCGCCACTAAGATGTATCAGGACTTGCGACAACATTATTGGTGGAGGAGGATGAAGAAGGATATTGTTGCTTATGTAGCTCGGTGTTTGAATTGTCAGCAGGTAAAGTACGAGCATTAGAGACCTGGTGGTTTGCTTCAGAAGATTGAGATTCCTGAGTGGAAGTGGGAGCGTATCACTATGGACTTCGTTGTTGGACTCGCACGAACTCAGAGGAAGTTCGATGCGGTATGGGTTATTGTTGATAGGTTGACTAAGTCAGCGCATTTCATTCCTGTGGAAGTCTCCTATTCTTCAGAGAGGTTAGTTGAGATCTATATCCGGGAGATTGTTCGTCTTCATGGTATGCCTGTGTCTATTATTTCTGATCGAGGTACATAGTTTACCTCCCATTTCTGGAGGGCATTTCAGCGTGAGTTGGGTACACGGGTCGAGTTGAGCACATCATTTCATCCTCAGACGGATGGACAGTTCGAGCGTACTATTTAGATTTTGGAGGATATGCTCCACGCCTGTGTTATTGACTTTGGAGGTTCTTGGGATCAGTTCTTGCCATTAGCGGATTTTGCCTACAATAATAGCTATCAGTCAAGCATCCAGATGGCTCCCTATGAGGCATTATATGGTAGATGGTGTCGATCGCCAGTTGGGTGGTTTGAGCCGGGGGAGGCTCAGTTGTTTGACATGGATTTGGTACAAGATGCCTTGGACAAGGTTAAGATCATTCAGGATAGGCTTCGTACAACTCATTTCAGACAAAAATTTTATGCCGACCATAAGGTTCGTGATGTGGCATTCATGGTCGGAGAGCAATGTTGCTTCGTGTATCACCCATTAAGGGCATGATGAGATTTGGGAAGAAGGTCAAGCTAAGCCTTAGGTTCATCGGACCTTTTGAGATTCTTGATCGAGTGGGAGAGGTGGCTTACAGACTTACGTTGCCACCGAGTTTATCAGTAGTGCATCCAGTGTTTCATGTGCCCCTGCTTCGGAAGTATCACGGCGATCCCTCCCACGTGTTAGACTTCTGCACTGTCTAGTTGGACAAGGACTTGACCTATGAGGAGGAGCCAGTAGTTATTCTAGACTGGCAGGTTCGTCACTTGAGATCGAAGAATTTTCTTAATGTTCGTGTGCAATGGAGAGGTCTTCTTATTGAGGCAGGAACTTGGGAGTCCGAGTCAGATATGTGGAGCCGATATTCCATCTTTTTAATGACTCAGGTACTTTTCTATGTCCGTTCAAGGACGAACGATTGTTTTAGAGGTGGAGAATGTGATAACCCAAAGGGTCATCTTGTATTTTAGGATCCGAATCCGGGTTCCGAGGCCTTGAAAAACCTCATTTTCTTTCTCCTTGATTTGCTTGCACAGTCTGGGCGCTTTTTGGGAAAGCTTTTATGTGAAATTTAAAAAAATTATGGAATTTAGTCTTTAAAATTGATTAAAGTTGACTTCAGTCAACATTTTTGGTAAACGGACTCAGACCCGTGATTTGATGGTCCTGTAGGGTCCGTAGTATAATATGGGACTTGGGCGTCTGCCCGGAATCGAATTACAAGGTCCCAAGTTCAAGAAAAGAATTTTTCAAGAAAATATTTTGCTGAAAAATATAAGGACTTTTGGAAATGAAATGGTGTGTAATCTTGATGGTATCGAGCCCGTATTTTGGTTCTGCAGCCCGGTACAGGTTTAATATAATATTTAAGTCGTATATGAAATTTGGTAAGAATTGGAGTTGATTTGACGTGATTCGGGCGCCCGGTTGTGAAAATAGTAAATTTGAAGTGTTCTTGAGAAAAATCATGAGTTTGAGGTTAAATTCATTATTTTTGATGTTATTTTGATGATTTGATCGCACGATCAAGTTTGTATGATCTTTTTAGACTTTTGTGCATCTTTGGTTTGGAGCCCCGAGGGCTCGGGTGAGTTTTGGATATGCCATGGAGTGATTAGAACTTAGAAAAATCTCAGTTGTGCATCTGGTGTTTTGCACAGGCCTTTGATCTCGCAAATGCGAGATCAGGTTTTGCAAATGCGAAATCTGTTGGCCTGGGAAATGCGACAATAATGTCGCAAATGCGAAGAAGGTCAACCTCGCAAATGTGAAGCTTTGGCCAGAATTGCAAAGGCCCCAGAGGTCGCAAATGCGACATATGTGTCGCAAATGCGAAGGCAGCAGAAATTCATAGGGTTCGCAATTGCGAACCCCTGATCACAATTGCGATAATTTCAGCCTGTTAAGTGAGAGTTAGATGGGATTTTCACTTCAGTCTTCAAAATTTCAAAACCTAAACTCCTAAGGGCGATTTTCTAGAGCAAGTTCTACCCAAAATCATAGGTAATTGAATCTTAACTCTTTTTCTTCAATCTATTTCCTCTTTTTACATGATTTCATCTCAAAATCTAGGGTTTTTCATGGAAAATTGGGTGTTCTTGGGTAGAAATTAGGAATTTCAAAATTTGGGGATTTGGACCTCAAATTGAGGTAGAATTTCAAAACCAATTGCATATTTGGGTTCGTGGATAGTCGGGTTTTGGTTTGAACTTCGAGTTTTGACCAAGCGGGCCCGGAGCTGATTTTTGACTTTTGGGAAAAACATTAGGAAATCTATATTCATGCATTAGAATTGATTTATTTAGGGTTTATCGATGTTAATAAGTAAATTATGACTAGATACAAGCAAATGGAAGTGGAACCGAGAGGTAAAACGGTAATTGAGGTTTGATTTTGTCCGTGGAATTGAGGTAAGTGTTTGTTCTAACGTTAGCTTGAGAGAATAGGTGTTGTGGTCTTATTTGCTACGTGTTAGTGTTGAGTACGACGTATAGGTGTGGTGACGAGCATCTATACGTTGGTGTCGAGCATGCCCGTGAGTCTTATGCCATGATTGTTGTGACTCTTATTATGTATTGTCCATGCTTAAATTGATAATTATCAATGTTGAACAAGGCTTATGATAATTTCTTGGTAACTGGTCATTTTTGAGTATTGGCTCAAGTTGAGATTTATTTTGTGAAGTAACTGTTGGAAAGAGATTGGTTATAGTTGAATCCCTTGTCGGGATGTATTTGTTTCTATTGTTGATGCCCTTGCCGGGATGAATTGTTTCTATTGTTTGGGTGAGGAAGTGTGTAAAGCACGAAGGGTGATGTCATGCCATGATTCGAGAGCTAATGCACGAAGGGTAAGGCTATGCTGATATTGTGAGAGTTAATGCACGAAGGGTGATGTCATGCCATGATTATGAGAGGTAATGCACGAAGGGTGATGTCATGCTATTTATGTTGTTTTCTTATGGTGAGAACGTGAGTAAAAGCACGAAGGGTGATGAAGTGCATGTGTTACTATTTCATTATTCTTGTTGATACAAATATGGTGTTCATTATGCTTCTCTATTGAATTACTGTTAGAACTTGATATTCCCCGCAGCATGTTCCCCTTCCCATCTTTATCAATTATTTCTTGTTACTATTGTTCTGTTCGTATATGATTTAACTGCATAGGTTTATATGGTAATCGTGTCCTAGCCTCGTCACTACTTTACTGAGGTTAGGCTCGACACTTACCAGTACATGGAGTCGATTGTATTGTCACTGCACTCTGCACTTTCTGTGCAGATTTTGGTGCTGGACCTCATGAATTGATCGTGGGTTGCTGCCTTCAGTCCATAGGAGACCTGAGGTAGATTTGCCGGCATTTGCAGACTCCGGAGTCCCCTTCCTTATGTTTTATATATACTGTCTCTTTCATTTTGAGAACAGTTGTATTTCGTTTAAACCAATGTTTGTAGAAATCTTTAGATGTTCGTGACATTGTGACACCAGATTGTTGGGTAGCCTAGTTTTAGAACTTAAGTTGTTATGAAACTTTCATATTTTATACCTGCTTAACTTTATTTGCAATTTATTACTGTTTGGGTTAATAATCAATGTGTTAGAATATATCGGTTGACTTGCCTAGCTTTCACGAGTAGGCGCCATCTGATCCCGATGGTGGAAAATCAAGTTCGTGACACCTGAGGACGGGGAGCATCCGTTGAAGAGACAATGAGTGGAGTCTGAAATGGCTTCTTCAACCGCAGTATATTTAGAGGGCGGCCTTCCCTTGACGTTGTTTGAAATAGGCGGTGGTGCTAACCCATCCGCGAAGGTAAACCCGGAGATTGAGACCAACCCGACGGCAGAGACTTCAGCTGTTGTGATTGATCAACAGACTACTGCAATGGGAAGTCGGGGTACCAAGGCCGTTGTTGCCACTTTGGGCGGGCCTTCGTCTTTTGAACCAAGTCGTGCTTCTTCTTTAGCTACAGAGCGGGGAAAGGGTGTTGTGGTCGATGACTACGGGTCTGAATCCGATCTTGATCTCGATGATGTTAGAATGTTCGAGGAGGGCCTTACTCATACGGTGGTAAGGGCGGGAGGTCCATCCCGTATACTTGAGATTCCATCGGAGATTAACCTTTTGCGAGACACGGAGGACTTGGTACTGTAGTTTGACCTTTTGTGCTCTGCCTCAGAGTGTGAGGTTCTTCGGGACGTCCGTGACATTGATTTGATGCATGAAGTGGCCGCTATGGGCCTAAGGGTAAGTTTCTCCTCTGTCTTTTTTGTATTCCTTTTGTTTTTGGCGACCTTGACCTTTACCGACTCTTTTCGTCTTTTTTGGGCTTTCAGTCGTACATGATGGAGATTGAAAGTGCTCGCAGTGCCGACACTCAGGCCAAAACTTTTTTGATGATGTTGGAGAAGTATCGGCGCTACCGTAGCAAGTGTCGTGAGATGCACTAATGGCTCAGGGCGAATGCCGGTAATCAATATCTCGGGGAGGAGCTGGAGAAGAGGGATTATGAGCTAATGCAGGCTATTCACAGGAATAGCGAGCTCGAGGAACTACTTCGTGTAAAGGACGAAGAACTTGAGTTGGGAAAAAGGGTTTCCGCAGATTGTGAGAATCTTCAAGAGAAGGTGCTGTCGTTGCAGAACGAGTTGGATCATAATGCCATCAGAGTTGAGGCTTTGGGTGCAGAGTAGATGGGGAAATTAATCAAGTTGGAGAGAAAGGTATCCAAGTTGGAGAGTGTCGAGAGTGCTTGGATGTCAGCTTCAGCGAGGGCGGCGGCGTTGGAGGACACTATCTGTGTCCTTCAATCCGAGCAGGAGTCCGAGCGGGCGACGGCCATGCTGAGGGAAGCGAGGCTTGAAGAGCGCATTGGCGAAATTGATCAGGAAGTTTCAAACTTAGGAGATCGGGTCGCCGTTCTTGAGGCCGAAAAGGCACAATTGTTGGCGCAAGTCGAATCTTCCCCCGCCGCTGTCCCTCGCCACTTGCATGAGCTTTGGGTCCATGCCGAAGCCCAGCGGGACATATACAAGATTTTGTGGGAGGCAGGTAATATTTCTGAGGCCACTTATGAAGGGTCTTGGGCGAAGGCACGAGAGGCTCGTGTTAACTGTGGCTATGATCCTGCGACACCTGAGGCCGGTAAGGATGTTAATGCTGAAGAGGAATTTCCTGGAGATGGTGATGGGGAGGACAGCGGTGATGATGCCGAGTGAAAAGTTGTTACCTTAGTTTGTTTTTTTAGCCTTGTCTTTTCTTTCTATTTTTTTGTTCTGGGTTGGTTTTGGCCTTGTATAATCTGCGACCATTTGCGCAACTATCTAAATAAAAGGGTTTTTGTCATTGTATATCTTTTGTATTTCTCTCCCTTCCCCTTGCTTTACACATTTTTTTTCTTTGGCGTGGACTTTCAGATTTTTGTATGGTGAATTCTTGACTTTTTAGGGAAATCAATTTTAGCCGAACCGAGTAGGATTTCGTCGCGTGAGTTCGAATGGAGTCTCTTCGGATTCACATATTTGGGCGAGGTTGACTTTTGACTTGTCGCTTTAAGCAAAGTCATCTTTGACTCAAATGAGGTTGTATTCAGATTTGTCATTTTGGACGAAGTCAGTCTTGACTTGAGTCATTCGAGGGGGATTGAACTATTGTTGATTTAGGCGAAGTCGCTCTTTTCATATATATTCGAGCGAGGTTAAACTTGGGGCTTGTAGCGAAATCAATTTCTAAGTAAAACAAAATGTCTGACGACGACCGACGGCTGCAAAGGCGTTATTGAGAGTAAGATCGGGAGGTTAGTCCATATAATTCGAGCACAACCCTTTCTCCTTTAACACTAAACCATTTTCTAACACAGGTTTTAAATACCAAATTCCATTATAAGTGTTTAAGCAACAGAAATATGCGGAAGTCAAAATAACAGGGAAACTACACAGCCCCAACAATCTGGTGTCACGAGTCTAGAGCCTCTAATACAAGTCTGAATACCTACTACATCAATATTCTAGAAAATGCGGAAAGATAACAAGATAGGAGGGAGAAATCAGGGTTGCGGATGCCATGCAGCTACCTCGAAATCTCCGATAATGCTGAATCAGCTGAAGGTCCTCACTCGGCCGCTCGAGCACCTGGATCTGCACAAAAGGTACATATAGTAACGTGAGTACGCCAACTCAGTAAGTAACTAAGGTAAATAAGGACTGAAAGTAGTGACAAGTAGTTCAAAACATATAACTTAATAATCAACAAAATAACGGATCAACTTTACTGTTTAAAATCAGTTTCGTCAAAAAATCAACATTTCCAGTTTAAAACATTTGAAATCACATATATATATATCCAACTAAGGCTTATTAGAAAGGAGAGTGAAATCAGTGAAAACATCACAACAGGGCCCCTCGGGCAAGGAATCAATCAAAATATGGCCCCCCTCGAGCAGCCTCTCAGTCACTCGTGACTCAACTCTCATCACTCAGTACTCACTCTCAACATTCGGCTCCTTAATATTTCATAATAATAGAAATCATAGTAACCGCTGTGGCATGCAGATCGATCCGTAATTTATAGTCGACTGCGCTCACTGAGGGTGTACAGACTCCGGAGGGGCTCCTACAGCCCAAGTGTCATATCGCTGCGGCGCGCAGCCCGATCCAATATACATATCGTTGTGGCGTGCAGCCCGATACACGTCTCGGAATTCGATAATTTTTACATCAACGGAATCCTTATCTCCCCACGAGTTCATACATATCAAAAGTTCTCAAATCCGACCCCAAATGGTCCTTCAAATCCCAAATCAAAAGTCCAAATTTCCAAGCCCTAGTTCTTCAATTTTTAGCTTAAGTTCCATGATTTTCTAGGTGGAATTCACATAATAATGGAGTTTTTAGTCCAAGAATCTTATCTCCCAACGATTCCCCTTAAATCCCTCTTCAATCTCCTTCAAAACTCTCCAAAAATGACCAACTATGGAGGAAATAAACCCAATCCTCGCGGACAAGACGAGTTTAAAAACATTCTGCCCAAGCATATTTTCTTCATCACGATTGCGAAGCAAAAAACTCAGCTTCCTCAATTTTACTCTACGCGAACGCATCAAAATCCATGCGAACGCGATGCCTAGCCGACTGACCCTACGCGATCGCGGACACTCCTCCGCGTTCGCAATGAATAGACCCAGCCAAGACCCCCAGGTCCATTTAACTCTATGCGAACGCGACCATCTTCTCGCGTTTGCAATGAATAACCTTCCCACTATATGCGATCGTAAGCCTCACTTCGCGAATGCGAAGAACAACTGGACAGCCTCCTCAAAACCTTTTACGCGATCGCGAAGGGCAAAATTCTGCAACAGCTGAACCTGCAATTTTCTGCAATTTCTCAACTTCAAAATGATCTGAATGACTACCCAAAACTCACCCGAGGCCCCCGGGACCTCAACCAAAGGCACCAACATATCCTAAAACCTTGTTCAAACTTGAGCCAATCATCAAAACACCTCAAACAACATCAAATCAACCAAAACACATCGGATTCAAGCCAAACTTTCTAAAATCTTCCGAATTCCGCTTTTGATTAAAAATCCAACGAACCACATCCGAATGACCTGAAATTTCGCACACACATCCCAAATGACTCGACAGAGCTACTGCAATTCTCGGAATTCCATTTTGATCCCTATATCAAAATCTCACCTACCAACCGGAAATCGCCAAAATAACAACTTCGCCAATTCAAGCCTAAATCTTCTCTACACCTCCAAAACCCATTCCGGTCACGCTCCTAAGTCCCAAATCACCTCCCGAAGCTATCCGAACTATCAGAACTCAAATCCGAGCCCTCTAACAGACAAGTCAACATCTAGTTGATTTTTCCAACTTAAACTCACTTTAAAGAGACTAATTGTCTCAATTCTTACCAAATCCTCTTTGAACTCTAACTAAACAACCCGATCACATATAGAACCATAATACAAAGCAATTAGAAGCATAAATGGGGGAAACAGAGCGGTAACTCATGAGACGACTGGCCCGGTCATCACATCCTCCCCAACTTAAATAAACATTCGTCCTCGAACGAGTCAAGAAACATATCTGAAGTCTCAAATAGGTGAGGATATATGCTCCGCATCTCCCGCTCGGTCTCCCAGGTAGTCTCCTCCATGGGCCGACCTCTCCACTGCTTTTTTACTGAAGCTATATCCTTTGATCTCACCTTTCGAACCTGACGACCCAAAATAGCTACTGGCTCCACATCATAGGTCAAATCATCAATGAAGACTATGACAAACGAGTCAAGATAAGGCTGGAAGACACTGTTCATCAAATGCATGAACGTTGTTGGGGCATTGATCAGCTCAAAAAAAAACATCACCAAGAACTCATAATGACCATATAGGGTCCTGAAAGCTGTCTTAAGAATATCCGAGTCCCTGATCTTTAACTGGTGATAACCTAAACGGAGATCAATCTTGGAGAACACTCTCGCTCCCTGAAGCTGGTCGAATAAATCATCAATGCGAGGCAAAGGATACTTGTTCTTAATTGTTACTTTGTTCAATTGCCTATAATCAATGCACATTCTCATAGTGCCATCCTTCTTCTTCACAAATAGAACCGGCGTACCCCAAGGAGATACACTAGGCCGAATGAACCCTTTATCAAGGAGTTCCTGAAGCTGTTCTTTTAATTCCTTCAACTCTGCTGGTGTCATACGATACGACGGAATAGAAATGGGCTGAGTGACCGACACCAAGTCAATACCAAAATCAATATCCCTGTCCGGTGGCATGCCCGACAGGTCTGCAGGAAACACATCGGGAAAATCCCTCACAACTGGGACAGAATCAATACTGGGAGCCTCAGCTCCGACATCCCTCACAAAGGCTAGATACGAAAGACATCCCTTCCCAACCATACGCTGGGCTTTCAAGAATGAGATCACTCTATTGGGAACATGATCAATCACACCTCGCCACTCGATATGTGGCACACCCGGTATAGCCAATGTGACTATCTTGGCATGACAGTCCAGAATAGCACGACACAGAGATAACCAGTCCATGCCCAAAATGATATCGAAATCCACCATACACAATAATAAAAGATCCACTCAGGTTTCCAGACCCCCAACGGTCACCACACACGACAGGTACACACGGTCTACAACAACAGTATCATCCACTGGAGTAGATACATGAACAGGTGAAATAAGAGACTCACAGGGTGTATCTAGATAACAGGCAAAGTATGATGACACATAAGAAAAGGTAGAACCGGGATAAAAAAATACAGAGGCATCTCTGTGGCAGACTGAAACAATATCTGAAATCACGACATTTGAAGCAGCAGCATCTGGTTTACTTGGGAGGGCATAGAAACGATCCTGACCACCACCTGATCGACCTCCCCCTCTAGGGCGACCCCTAGCTGCCTGACCTCCACCCTTAGCTGGCTGTGCGGGTGGTAAAGTAATTGGAGCAGAAGTTGAGGGCGGACCCCTCTACTGAGACTGACTATCATGAAGATGAGGACACTGCCTTTTCATATGTCCAAACTCTCCACACTCATAACTACTCCCCAGTGCTGGAGATGGAGACTGAAGGGAACCCCTGGCACCAGAATGACCAGTAGAAGGACCTGGCATGGAAGAACCCTAGACTGATGGAGCACGGGATGAACTCTGAGCTGGAAGGGCACTAAGGGATGAGTGTCCCTGATGAGAACTGTGAAAGCCATAACCCGATGATGCTCCACGGTAACCTGGGCTAGTTGAATGAGTCTGCCTAAAAGGACGGCCTCTGCCCTGCTGAAACTGACCCCTCGAAGGAGCACTGCTAAAGCTACTAGATCCCTAAGGCCTCTTGGCCTCCATCTCCTCTTGCTCTTGACGGCAAACCGACTCAATCTCACGGGCGATATCAACAACCTCCACGAAGGTGGCACCTGTCACCCTCTCCCTAGTCATGAGAATTTGAAGCTGGTATGTGAGGCCATCAACAAACCTCCTCATCCTCTCTCGATCTGTGGGAACCAACCAAACTGCATGACGGGATAACTCAGAGAACTGCATCTCATACTGCGTCACTGTCATCTCCTCCTGACATAGCTGCTCAAAGCGCCTGCGTAGCTCCTCTAGGCGCGATTGTGGCACATACTTATCCAGAAAGAGAACAGAGAACTACTGCCAAATAAGGGGCGCTACACCAACAGGACTACGCCTCCCACCAAGTGAAGGCAGCCCTGAAAAATTGAAAGGTGGCAAAAGCTACACCACTGGTCTCTAGGATCCTCGTTGTACGAAGCATCCTCTAGCACTTATCCAAGAAACTATGGGCATCCTCGCCCTATGCACCGTTGAAGTTTAGAGGCTGGAGTCTACCAAACCTCTCAAGTCGACGCTGCTTGTTG
Organism: Nicotiana tabacum; assembly: GCF_000715075.1. Taxonomy (NCBI): domain Eukaryota; kingdom Viridiplantae; phylum Streptophyta; class Magnoliopsida; order Solanales; family Solanaceae; genus Nicotiana; species Nicotiana tabacum. Next base: position 183,383,771 of record NC_134085.1, read on the forward strand.
TTTGGCATAACTGGTACTACAAACTCCTGAGCTGGTGCAACCGACTGGGCTGGAGGTGCCCCCGGTGTCTGGAGTCCCTGCACAACCTGCTCAGGTGTGCGAGCAACAGGAGTTTGGGTGCCTCCCCTGGCCTAAGAAGTAGCTACGGCCGTAGTAACTGAAACCGCCTGAGCCAAACCGGTACACACTGATAAGATCTAAGCTAAAGCTTCCTAAAGGCCTGGAATCACAATAGGCATAGTTGGTGCCTGAGTTGGTGTTGTTGTACCGTCCACAACTAGGACCTAATTCTGAACTGGGGCAGCTGGTGGATCTGCCAGAGCTGCTCTAGCTACTCTACCCCTGCCACGGTGTCGACCGCGACCTCGGCTTCTGGTGGCCCCAGCTGGTGGTGTTGGCGGTCATCTATCAGGTCCGGTAGCACGTGTCCTCACCATCTGTGAGAGAATGGAATAATAGAAGTTTAGTACTCGGATAAACAGATTCGCACGACAAGAATTTCAAGAATATGAAGTTTTTCCTAAAGGTTCTGCAGCCTCTCGAGGATAAATACAGACGTCTCCGTACCGATCCGCGAGACTCTACTAAACCGGCTCATAACTTACGAGACCTATGTAACCTAGGCTCTGATACCAACTTGTCACGACCTCAAATACCGGTCGTGATGGCGCCTATTACATTACTAGGCAAGCCAACTAATCAATTAACCACAACCCTTTCTCCTTTAACATTAAACCACTTTCTAACACAGCTTTTAAATACCAAATTCCATTATAAGCATTTAAGCAACAGAAATATGCGGAAGTCAAAATAACAGAGAAACTACATAGCACAAACAATCTGGTGTCACGAGTCTAGAGCCTCTAATACAAGTCTGAATACCTACTACATCAATAGTCTAGAAAATACGGAAAGATAACAAGATAGGAGGGAGAAATCAGGGTTGTGGATGCCATGCAGCTACCTCAAAATCTCCGGCAATGCTGAATCAGCTGAAGGTCCTCACTTGGCCGCTCGGGCACTTGGATCCGCACATAAGGTGCAGGGAGTAATGTGAGTACGCCAACTCAGTTAGTAACTAAGGTAAATAAGGACTGAAAGTAGTGATGAGCAGTTCAAAATATATAACTGAATAATCAACAGAATAACGGATCAACTTTACCGTTTAAAATCAGTTTCGTAATAAAATCAACATTTCCAGTTTAAACATTTGAAATCAGAAACTTAGCAATATATATATACAACTGAGGCTTATTAGAAAGGAGAGTGAAATCAGTGAAAACATCACAATAGGGCCCCTCGGGCAAGGAATCACTCAAAATATGGCCCCCCTCGGGCAGCCTCTCAGTCATTCGTGACTCAACTCTCGTCACTCGATACCCACTCTCAGCACACACACACACACACACACACACACACACACACACACACACACACACACACACACACACACACACACACACACACACACACACACACACACACACACACACACACACACACACACACACACACACACACACACACACACACACACACACACACACACACACACACACACACACACACACACACACACACACACACACACACACACACACACACACACACACACACACACACACACACACACACACACACACACACACACACACACACACACACACACACACACACACACACACACACACACACACACACACACACACACACACACACACACACACACACACACACACTCTCAGTCATTTACCTCAGAGCCTCTCGGGCACAACAATAGAAATTAGGGAACTAAGCCCAAACAGTCCTCACAATTAGAAGTAGAGTGATAAAACCAGTTTTAAATATTTAAACAGGTAAAACATGACTGAGTATTTGCTTTTAGCAAGTAAAGTGAGGAAAAATAGTCAAAATGCCCCTAAGGGTTTCTACAGATCGACACAAGGCCCCAAACATGGCATACAACCCATAATACAATATAATTGACTAATATACAGAATAATATAAGATTTTCAAATCAAATATGCGGCTTAATAGTCGCTACGGGGCGGACCGAGTCATAATCCCTACCGGTGCACGCCCACACGCTCGTCACCTAGCATGTGCATCACTGCATTTATCAAATCAAGTCAAATACCAGGGTTTGTACCCTCAATTCCAGATTTACAATGGTTACTTACCTCAAATCGGTGAAAATACTACTCTGTGATGCCTTTGCCCCTCGAATAGGCCTCCACTCGCGTTGAATCTATCCAAAATCAGAATCACGTCATCAAAATATGCTAAGGGAACGAAGCCCAAGCGAAAACAATCAACTAATACAAAAAATCTCGAAATTGGCCAAATCTGACCCCGTGCCCACATCTCAGAATTCGATAATTCTTACATCAACGGAATCCTTATCTCCCTACGAGTTCATACATATCAAAAGTTCTCAAATCCGGCCCCAAATGGTCCTTCAAATCCCAAATCAAAAGTTCAAATTTCCAAGCCCTAGTTCTTCAATTTTTAGCTTAAGTTCCATGATTTTCTAGGTGGAATTCACATAATAATCGAGTTTTTAGTCCGAGAATCTTACCTCCCAACGATTCCCCTTGAATCCCTCTTCAATCTCCTTCAAAAATCTCCAAAAATGACCAATTATGGAGGAAATAAACCCAATCCTCGCGGACAAGACGAGTTTAAAAACATTCTGCCCAGGCATATTTTCTTTATCGCGAATGCGGGAGAACCTTCGCGATCGCGAAGCACAAAACTCAGCTTCCTCAATTTTACTCTACGCGAACGCATCAAAATCCATGTGAATGTGATGCCCAGGTGACTGACCCTACGCGATCGCGGACACTCCTCCGCGTTCGCAATGAACAAACACAGCCAAGAGCCCCAGGTCCATTTAACTCTATGCAAAAGCGACCATCTTCCCGCGTTCGCGATGAATAACCTTCCCACTCTATGCGATCGCAAGCCTCACTTCGCTAACGCGAAGAACAACTAGACAGCCTCCTCAAAACCTTCTACGCGATCGCCCTACGCGATCGCAAAGGGCAAAATTCTGCAACAGCTGAACCTGCAATTTTCTACAATTTCTCAACTTCAAAATGATCCGAATGACCACCCAAAACTCATCTGAGGCCCCCGAGACCACAACCAAAGGCACCAACATATCATAAAACCTTATTCAAACTTGATCCAATCATCAAACACCTCAAACAACATCAAATCAACCAAAACACATCGGATTCAAGCCAAACTTTCTAAAATCTTCCGAATTCCGCTTTTGATTAAAAACCCAACCAACCACGTTCGAATGACCTGAAATTTTGCACACACATCCCAAATGACACGACGAAGCTACTGCAACTCTCAAAATTCCATTTCGACCCCTATATCAAAATCTCACCTACCAACCGAAAATCGCCAAAATAACAACTTCGCCAATTCAAGCCTAAATCTTCTCTACACCTCCAAAACCCATTCCGATCACGCTCCTAAGTCCCAAATCAACTCCCAAAGCTATCCGAACCATCGAAACTCACATCCAAACCCTCTAACACACAAGTCAACATCCGGTTGACTTTTCCAACTTAAACTCACTCCAAAGAGACTAATTGTCTTAGTTCTTACCAAATCCTCTCCGAACTCTAACTAAACAACTCGATCACATATAGAACCATAATGCAAAGCAATTAGAAGCAGAAATGTGGGAAACAAAGCGGTAAATCATGAGACGACTAGCCGGGTCGTCACACCATAGGGTTATTATTTCGAGCTGATGTCGAAATGTTAACCCGATATGATTCGAACGAGGTCGAATTTTTCATTTGGCGATGGCCTTTGGCAGTAGGGGTGTTATCTCGAGATGATGTTGAAATATTAACCCATTGTAATTCGAGTGATGTCGAAATTTCCATTTGGTGACGGCCTTTGGCCGTAGCAGTGTTATTTCGAGCTAATACCAAAATGTTAACCTGTTGTAATTCGAGCGATATAGAATATTAAATAATTCGAGTGAGGTCGAATTTTTCCTTTGGCGATGGCCTTTGGCCGTAGGGGAGTTATTAACCCATTGTAATTCGAGCGAGGTCGAATATTAAATGATTCGAGCAAGGTAGAATTTTTCATTTGGCGATGACCTTTGGCCGTAGGGGTGTTATTTTGAGCTGCTGTCGAAATGTTAACCCGTTGTAATTCGAAAAAGGTTTAATTCTTCTCTTGGGCGATGGCCTTCGGCCATAGGGGTGTTATTTCGAGCTGATGTCGAAATGTTAACCCATTGTAATTTGAGCGAGGTCGAATATTAAATGATTCCAGCGAGGTCAAATTTTTCATTTGGCGATGGTTTTTGACAGTAGGGGTGTTATTTCGAGCTGATGCCGAAATGTTAACCCGTTGTGATTCGAACAAGGTTGAATTCTTCTCTTTGGCGATGGCCTTTGGGCGTAGGGGTGTTATTTTGAGCTGATGTCGAAATATTAACCCGTTATAATTCAAGCGAGGTCGAATTCTTCTCTTTGGCGATGGCCTTTGGCCATAGGGGTGTTATTTTGAGTTGATGTCGAAATGTTAACCCGTTGTATTTCGAGCGAGGTCGAATATTAAATGATTTGAGTGAGGTCGAATTTTTCATTTGACGATGTCCTTTGGCCATGGGGTTATTATTTCGAGCTGATGTTGAAATATTAACCCGTTGTGATTCAAACAAGGTCGAATTCTTCTCTTTGGTGATGGCCTTTGGACGTAGGGGTGTTATTTCGAGCTCATGTCGAAATGCTAACCCGTTATAATTCGAGCGAGGTCGAATTTTTCATTTGGCGAATCATAGGCTACCATACTGTCTGTAGAGCTCGGAGTGGATCTTGGCGTACTCGATTTTGCTTTTTTGGAGAGTTTCAGGTGTCCCTGGGGGAGTCCTAGTTTTTCTTAACCTCTGCGTTTCCTCGGTGAGTGCCAGTTCGATTAATTTCTACATTTTCTGGGTGAGCCCCAGTTTGCTTAATTTTGTTTGCATTGGAGAGAAGATGACGAGGAGTATGTTTCGCTAATTTGGGGGGGACCGTATGCGTTCGTTTCATGCATATATTGGAATTTCCATGTATCTAGTCCCTCCTTCGTTCGACCTGGAGAGCTCGTTGGTAGGCGGGGCAATGAATTATCCCTTGATCTTGGAGACGTCCCCCTCATCGCCTTATTAAAAACCTCCCTAAAAACCCCAATTGGGACAAAACCAGGGTGAGGGAAAAGGAGTACGACTTGAGGGGCGTCATTTTCCCTAGTTACTTTGTAGTAGTTTTCCTTCCATTTCTCTAGTTGGAATGCTCATTTGCTCACTTGCCGGTGCAACACTTGTGTTCCTATTTAATCAAACAATAGAGGGTATCAAAATGAGATTTTCCTTACCTCGATCCAATGAGTCAGTGAACGAGAGTAGCCTTATAGCGTTGCTCACTCTGCATGGCGTTTAAGTGGTTGATGGAATGGTGGTTTTTAGATTCAGTAGCTGTATTCAGCTCTCCTTTCTTTTTAAAGGTGTCATAGCTCCATGTGGGTTGGGTTCGCCTTTATTGCTACGGTGTAGAAATCGAGTCCTGGTTCGATCTCGTATGATTAGTACCCAAAACAAGGGAGACATGTCGTACCTTGTTCATGGATCATCCGATGTGTGGGGGGATGCGAGAGTAGGGCAGGATGTGCCCATTCTTTTTCAGGCTTGCGCAACATGTGTCATCCTCTCATATGCGTGCTTTGCATGGATATTGATTATAACTTATGCTTTTATCTAGCAGTCTGATCTGGATTAGTATGTGAGGTTTGCTTACCACTCTTTTGGGTGGGTGATTTCATTTCGCCGGATTTTGGATCTAAAGGAAACTAGGAATTTTTGGCTAAGAAATCCCCACAGATGGCGCCAAATTGTTTAAACAAAAAGTTTAAAACTCTTTTTCCAACTTCAATTATCAATAACAAAGAAGGTAAATCTTAGCAAAGCATAATTAAATTCAGATCTAAACGTATACAACGGGGAAATAACGAAAGGTGAGAACATCTCAGATTTATCGATGTCATAATCTTATATCAAATACGAGAAAAATGGGTTTACATCTTAAGCAAAAAGGAATTATAAGTGAAAGAGTAGAGAGGAAAAAGTGAAGCAAATGGTCATCCGTGAGAAATTCTCCCCCCTCTTCCTTTGAGCTTACCCCCATATATATATAGTTCCTAGAACTTTTGTTCAATGGCCTTTGACCAACATGCTTTCTTGCGACTGTCCCTTTCGTCCTCTCTTGACCACAGTATTGACTTGACATATGCTCATGATGATTTGACCCCGAGGACGGTCGAGGTGTCCTTTGCTATTTCTCCACCTGGGCGGGATCCTGGCTTGGTCGACCCCCTATCATTCCCATTGGGGCGACCACTACGGTCAGATTTTGACCCACAGTGTTAATAAGGATTAGCACCGAGGTCAAGTAGAGAATGTACTAAAGTAGTGGTAGAATAAGCTTAGAATAGAAATAAGGAATATTCCATTAGATATTCTTTCAGTTGTACTTTTTAGGGTTTCTTAGGAATATCCCCTATAAATAGGAAAAGATAAAGAACAAAAAGGGATCTTCTTTACTTTTCTGATAAGAACACATTGTAAAGGGTTGACTACAAATAATATACAAAAGCTTGTCTTGTCCACTGATTACATTGTTCGATATACGCTTTTTATTCACAGGATCCAAAGATTCCTTATCCATCTTCATTTTCTATTACTTCATGTTGTTGTCAGGAAGGAGAATCATCCAATTCATCTAACATTTGGGTGATAAATTCCTCCTTATTATATTTATTGCCATTATCTACATTTATCGCATGCTTTTATTACTACATTCATTGACAATCATTGAGCATTTGTAGTTGGTATACAATATTTTCGGATTCAGCCCTACATCATTAATATATCTAAACGTTAGATCTAGTGGTTATTACATTTAACTAGGATTCACCCTCTATTTTCTCATTAATTCGTTTTAAGAAAAGGTTTAACACTTTTTTGGTAAAACAATTTGGCGCCATCTGTGAGGACTTTCTAGTTAATATTTTAGTTCCTTCTAGATAAAAAAACACGACAACAACCATCTTTTTCTCGTTTGCACGAACTAAAAATGGCAGGGAAAGGAGATGAAAGACTGATAGCAGTAGTGGACATCACTGCCAACCTCTTGAACACTATCAATGAGGTTGACAGAGAAGACAAGGAGAATGCGATGCCGAGCGCTACACCCAGGCGGAGTGACTCGCCTTCCCCCATGGAAGTGTAACCGCTTCACGCAAAAGGGGAGCCTATACGTCCACAACTGAGGAGGTGCCACCAGTAGTGAAAAAACTACTAGAGACGTGGTTGACAAGTACTCTAAACAACATACTCGACAAACCCGTTCAAGGGGCGAGTAGAAGCGCCACACGAGCGGATACCACAACAATCAGCAACGAGCGACCTGCTCCCGCTCCTCTCCCAACAGGTAACACTCACACTGCTATTGATGCAGGTAATGATGCACTTGCGGCCATTCTGAAGAAAATGGAAGAAATGGAGAACGAGAATAAAGCGCTCCGTGACCAAATGAGCGAGCATCAAGAAAGGCTTGATAAGATACCGGGAGCCCCGAAATTGCTACCGAAATGAGACGTCGGCCGGTTCATCGAACAACCGTACATCGAGGAGGCATCCCCGCATGCCATACCCAGACCTTCAAAATTCCACCATATTTGAAGATATACTATGGCACAACAGACCCCGAATATCACATAATTCATTATGTCACAACAGTAAAAGGCAACAACCTCTCAAAAGAGCAGGTACCATCTGTGTTGCTGAAGAAGTTCGGCAAAACCCTAACAGGGGGAGCCTTAACATGGTACTCACAATTACCAGCACCTTCAATAAAAACATTCGAGGAAATGGCCGACAAGTTTCTCACCGCCCACGCCGGGGCTAAGAAGGCGGAGGCTAGAGTGAATGACATATTCGCCGTCAAACAATTGCCTGGCGAAGGACTCAGGGACTTCCTCGCCCGATTTAACAGAGTTAGAATGAGCTTGCCAAACATATCAGAAGGGATAGCAGTGGAAGCTTTCCAAAATGGATTGAACAGGAATGGGTCGAGGGCGACCAGAATGTTGTTAAGCAAACTCATGAAATACCCTCCCACCACTTGGGAAGAAATTCACAACGCGTATTGCTCTAAGGTGAGAGCAGACGAAGATAACCTCAACAGTCCAACCCAACGGCTAACATCAGACCAAACGGAGTTGAGGAAAGACCGTCGTAATGACAGCCGAAAAGATCATTCAGGTCCACGCCTCAACCGAGACAGGCACAAACCATATGTTAGAATGACCATCCCATCATCTCCTCGACACATAGAAGGGACGTCCAAGACACATACAGGGACTCAGCGAAACGAAAGAGGTATGCTTCCACTCTTATCTGCTCAAATTTTTGTGTTTCCCCTTCAGAAATAGTGTACGCACTAGAGAAGCTTGGCCTGAAGGTGAAGTGGACACAAAAGATGAAGTCCGACCCAAGTACCAGAAAGTCGAATGTCCTCTGTGAGTTTCATCAGGAACAGGGTTACAAGACCAAAGACTACATAGCCCTACGACAAGAAGTGGTGAACATGCTTCACCAAGCACACTTGAGGGAGCTGATGAGCGACCGAGGGAGAGCCAACTTCGGCCGCAGACGGGAACAACACCAGGGCCCTCCAAACACACCCTCCCCCGCCCGTACCATCCAAATGATCATCGGTGGAGGCGACGAAGTAGTAATCAATCACGTGAAGTTCACCACCACAAATAAACTAAAGCGGATGATCACCCATGAACGCTATGATGACCTCAAAGACAGTATCATCTTCGATAAGTCAGATACCCACAGTTTTACCTTTTCTCACTTCAATGCTCTTGTCATTACTTTACGTATTTCAGATACTGATGTAAAAAGAATAATGGTAGACGACGGGAGTGGCACGTGTATTATTCACCCTCGTGTTCTCTCACAAATGAGACTCGAGGACAAGATAGTATCATGCTACATAACGCTAACAGGTTTTAACAATGTAGCTGAGCGAACCTCAGGAGAGATAACACTGCATGTTCTGGCTTGGGGCGTCACCCAAAAAAATAACATTTCATGCCACATCATCCCCATTAGGATACTCATCATCATACCAAGGATCAGAGGCAAGCCCATCCACGACGTCATCATCATCATCCTTACTGGGTGTACCATGGTCGTAACCATAAGCTTCATGAGTTGCACGTGCCTTGATGCAGACGCCCTCAATCTCTACTTTGTAAACCTTCCCGGAAGCCTTCAAAGACTTGTACACATCAAGTTGAGCCTCAGTGTGAACCCACATCTCGTACAACTCCTGTGATACACTAGGATCAGAAGAAGTATGAGAAGTAGATTGCTGGGCCTGTTGTTGCTCCTTCTTGGCCTTTAAGGTGACGACCTGTTCATTCATCCAGATAGCTCTACCTCCAAACTCTTGGCCCGCTACTCTAACCTCGCCACCGTGAGTGCCGATGTCTCCGCCTCGTTAGCCTACTCAGACCTACAAACACATACGATACCCTCTAAAACTGCTGCCTCCACCACGACGGCCATCCTAGTCCGTTCAGCCAGATTTAGCTCTGCGACCCTATTACTCAATTCTGCCCTCAAGTCGACGACCCTGGCCTCGCTTTGTTCAGACTCGACCTTTAGGGATGCCACCTGTGCCTGGAGATCTGCATTTTCAGCCATCACTCCCTTTCTCACCTCGAGCTCGTTCTCTTTAGCCTTTAGCGCTCCCTCAAGCATGCTAAATCTGTTGATGGCCCTCAAAAGCTCATCGTCCTTCTCCTTTAGTTCCTCGTCTTTCTGCTGGAGCCCATCACGAAGCGACTGAAACTGGCCATCCTGGCTGAGTAAGTCGGCTAGTGTTCGGTGCTTAGAACGGTACTCTCTTTACTTGGATGTCATTTTCTTAAAAATGATCATCCTCTGCTCTTCCCGCCAATCCCGCTCAATCCCCATGATAAGGGTCTGACATAAAAAAAGAGAAGAGGTCAGTGGAAGCAAGTTACACATAAGAAATGAACTTAACCTAACATGGGAAAAGCAAACTTACTCGCAAGGCCATGCCAGATATACCCAACGACAAATCCACATATTTTAGCATCTGCAGCGTCTTATTCTCAGAATCCGCGCACAGGGGAGCGAAGGCCGGCATCACCCGCTCTGAGTTGGCCAGAAGGTTGTAATCTACGGGGGTGACTATGTGTCGGTCAGGTCCCTCCGTCCTTATATCCACTCGGGTAAACCTCTCTTTAAAGGTTCGCACTTCCTTAGGGTCAACGTCAGAACCCGACCCATCATCTTCCACGAGGACGGTTTTATCCCTTCCCTCCGGTGAAGATGAGCCAACTCCGACTATCGAGGAGGCTCCCTCCTATAATAGGTCACCCCGGCTACTAACAGTCTCTCCCCCATGATAATAGCCGGCATGGGAGCATCCTTAACGTTTAATGAGGAAGCTGCCTCCGTATCCAAATCGATGTGCCTTTCCAACTCGGTATCAACAACGTCGGCTCTTCCAATCTCCACCCTCCGTCTTTTCTGGGGTACCGCCTCCCCCTCATCATAGGATGACTCATCAACTAGATGCAGGACATGGTGATCAGAGGTCTCAGCAGATGTGATGGCTACCTGCGGGGAGGAATCACCCGATGGCGAAACTAGAGTACGACCCCCCTGTACGGGCTCAGCCAGTACGAACCGCATTCCAGCTGCCTGTCGGAATGCAGGCATTGGAGCCTTCGCCTTTTTGGAAGCTCGCTGACCTAACAACAATGGAAGGTCGCATCAAAAGGTGATAGTGAGCGGCAATAAGTTAAGGTAGAAATAACACTTACTAGACGGAGTCTTGGGTCCAAAGCACTTGTGAAAGGACACCCAGTCGCGAATTCCCACTGTGTGGGGTAACACGCGAGCCACCCAATCTTCAATATCGAAGACGGGAGAAGGTGCATGCCTCTCAGCTGAAAACAAGGAAGTTGTGAATGGGTCGAAAATGAAAGAAGGAGAGGAAGAAAAGAGAAAATAATGAACATATGGCAAGATACTTATGATTATAGTTCAATTGCTCGGGGAACCCGGTAGGATTCTCCACCAGATGCTCGGTCTTGATAAAGAAGTATTTATGCCAAAATTGCCGGTTCACCTTATCATCCATCCCGACTACCAACTCTTTGGTCCCACGATGTCGCAGATGTATCTGTAGGCATATACATTTTATTAAAATTAAATCCATAAAATAATTTGGACTATATTTTAAATTCAAGATATATTGGTCCAAATATATATTATGGGCTAATATAATTGAATTAATTATACAAGTCTAATATAAATAGATTAAATAAATAAGCCTTAATCTATTGGGCTAGCCCATTTAATTGGGCTAAAGTGATGAGCCAACTTCATTATGACCAAGATGTCATCTTTCTAGAGGTCCAGTTTGGTGCCACATGTTAAATGAGCGGCACGCCAAGTCAAGCGGAAGAGCCAATAGGACCATGCCATGTGTTAAAATGACAAGGTATGTCAAGTCAAATCAAAAGGCCAATGAAACCGTGCCACACGTGCAAGTGACATGTTCTGGCCAATCAAGTGCGGCCATGTCACACTTCAATTTGATTGGTCAGAAAGAGTTTATTCTTATCACAACTCCTCCCTTCCACAACTATAAATATGGGTTTTCATACCTAAAAAAAGACACTAGAAGTTATAACAAGAAGCAACAGAGAGCTCATGGATCAAACACCGCAAATTTCTCTACAAGTTTCAAGCTTCAAGCAATCAAGTCCAAGTTCAAGAAATCAAGTTCGAGCTCAAGAATGAAGAACAAATCAAGGTCAAGTTCAAGAAATCAAGCCAAGCTCAAGAACAATATCATCGTTCGTGGCAACAAGCATAGATTCAAGATCAAGCTCAAAGGCCCTTGAATATATTTACTATTGAAAAGTAGAATCAGAGGAATCATAGAGATTGTACACTCAAATATTCGAAATAAAATACTATGATTGTTGTGATATTTTCGGTCTTGATTTTATTTTCTCGATGCAAATTTATTGTCTACAAATTCTGACATGCCCAGTGGGACAATATCTACCTCTCATCTCAACTTTTCAATCACCAGAGTCCAAGAACATTGAAATGGCTTCAAAGAAAATCAACTTCGGTTCAACTTCCACCAAGGATGCTAACTCCAGGTTCTATGCTGATATGGAAAGCATCCTCGATGTTACCTTTGGAAGCTTCGGACCAGTTACAAGGAGAAAAGAAAGCTCTTTAGGACAACAAGCACCCCAAGTGCCATATGCATCAACCCCTATTTTCGGATCTTCATCCTCAAAAGGAGCAAGATCTTCCACAAACGCATATGAAAGAGGAAGCGATGTTGCTGAAAAGATCAATAAAACTCTTGCTCTACTTGATCTCTCTAGATCCAAGCACTCTGCTGTGAAGGAAGATTATGATGCTTCAAGTGATGGATCCTCCCCACTTACACCATATATAGTTAGCCAATCAAGGATCAATCTGTGTGAAAATCCATGCTACTCTCCGTCGTCCACGACAATCATGCAAGCCATGGTGATAAATACTTCATCTGTGAAGGAGCAGTTGGCAAACTTGATGGAAGCAATCACTGGCTTGACCAAATGCATGCAAAATCAAGAGGCTAGAATCGAAAAGAAAACAGACATGGTGGGAATCTTGATGGAAGAAGAATCCACCCATGTACCCGGAAAGCTCCCAGAAGTTCTAGAGAGTGACTCTCCCCCAAGACAAGTAGCGTCCACTAAGGCTATCTCTGTCTCATCTGAAGGGATGATTCCAATCGATCAACTAAAAGAGTTCATTGAAGGAACCATTAAGAACAAATATGAGGTTGCTGCCAAATCCTCCCTTACATATGCAAAGCCATACAATACAAGGGTCGATATGTTGAAGATGCATGCTGGCTATCAACCTCCAAAGTTTTAACAGTTTGATGATAAAAGTAACCCAAAGCAACATGTGGCGCACTTCGTGGAGACGTGCAACAATGCTAGGACTTATGGAGATTACCTCATCAAGTAGTTTGTCCGCTCGCTAAAAGGAAATGCTTTTGACTGGTACACAGACCTCGATAGCTAGGACCAACTAGAGCAAAAGTTCCTCAATCACTTTTATAGCATGAGACGTACTGTGAGTATGATAGAACTTACAAATACTTGTCAATGAAAGGGGGAATCCAGTTAATCACGTAAAGAAAGAAAATGTGGAGGTGCACCACCCTCAAAATCCATGACATCCAGTGACCTTGGAGGATTTCTTGCCATGTTGGTTCTGCATGAAGATTTCCCCTGATGGTATTGAAGCCTCTTGTTGCAATGATGATAAAGGGGAAGAAAAGAGTGACGACCTACCATTAGCACCATCTTCAGAAAAGCTCATTGATTCTATTCCTCAAGAAGCTAATGCGTGCGAAGAAAAGGTTACGTTCACAAATGATGATTTTCTACTGGTGATACTCTTCAGAATCTCCCATTATACTTGGTTGGATATATGTGCGATGAAAGAATAAATTGAATTTTGGTTGATGGGGGATCCTCAGTGAACATTTTTCCAATCCGCACTATGAAAGAACTTGGTATTCCCATGAATGAAATCTTATAAAGTCTTGTAATGATCCAAGGATTCAACCAAGGGGGCAAAAGAGCCATAGGTGCGATCAGGCTGGAAATCACCATTGAAGATATGCAATCAAGTGCATGGCTACATGTGATCGATGCAAAGACTTCATACAACGTCTTGCTTGGAAGGCCTTGGATACATGAGAATAAAGTAGTCCCATCTACCTACCATCAATGTCTAAAATACTACGAGGGTGAAGTCGAGAAGAAGATAGTTGCTGATGATGAGCCATTCATCGAGGTTAAGTCACACTCGATGCAAAGTTCTACTAGAAGAACCGCATTGTGAAGGAGCTAAAAGCTGATAATGGCATCAAAAGCAAGAATGACGAGCCCACAACTAAAAGAGCAGAGGTGACTACTGGTGAAGCCAAAGCTATCACTAAGGAGGTACAACCTAACGTGAATAAATTTTATAGAGGGGGTATTGCGTCTTATGGAAAGAAAGTAAGTCTTTCACTCTAATATGTCCCTAAAAGGAAGAAAGACGAGGGCGAATCATCTATTCTCCAAACTAACACGCTAAAGGAATTAACTCTTCCGGCAAAACGAATTGAGGCAGTAAAGTTATCCTCGAAGCCGCTTGCAAGGTTTGTAGCCCAAAATCGTTTGCAGAATGTGGACCTCCCTACAAAGAGAATGGATGAAAGTTTTGACCCTAACGCTTACAAGCTATTTGCAAAAGCTGGATATAATCCCAATGAGCCGTCAAAGTTAGGAAAGCTCCCATCAGAAGCTGCAACGAGGAAACCACGTGAAGGTTTGGTATACAAGCAACTGTTACCAGTGCGCATCTCAATAATAAGGGCGAGCATTAATTATATCATTATAGAAGATGAATCGACCGCTTCTAACAAACCTTCTATCTTTGATCGATTTGGAAAATCGCCTGTAAGGACCTCTATGTTTGAAAGATTGGGTCCATTAAAGAAGGGGAACAAGTTCGGGAGAAATTTTTAAAGAATAATAACACTCGCTTCACCTAAAATCCAAGAGATCTCTAAGGATTTCCAAAGTTTGGTTCCTTCTAGAATGAGGCGACAAACAAAACTTGTGGTTTCATGTAAAGAAGTACTGAAGGTAAAGCCATATACTGTGGTCTATACTAAGGAACGTGACGAAGATGAAGAAAGTATGGGTTCTTCGTATCATGTTATTGTACAAGTCGAGAATGGCGTTCTATCTTCAATGGATGATAATGCATAATTGGAGGATGTTTCACCATGTTATCACATATCCTTCAACGATGGGGACCCTCAAGAAGATGAAGATGCAAAAGATGCTTCACCTGAACTTGAATAATGAGTGAAGATGACAGTTGATGCCTTAAAAGAAGTTAACCTTGGCATCGATGAAGAACCAAGACCCATCTACCTAAGTGCTTTACTAGAAGTTGATGAAGAGAGCATTTATATTGAGTTACTCAAGGAGTTCAGGGATGTCTTTGCTTGGAGTTACAAAGAGATGCCTGGATTGGACCCGAAAGTAGCAGTCCATCACCTTGCAGTAAAAAATGGTTCTCGCCCTATTAAACAAGCTCAAAGGTGTTTTAGGTCGGACTTGGTTCCCTTGATTGTAACCGAAGTTAACAAACTCATCAAAGCTGGCTTTATTCGTGAAGTTAAATACCCAACATGGGTTTCAAGTATTGTCCTTGTAAGGAAGAAAAATGGCAAGATTCGAGTGCGCATGGACTTTAGGGATATTAACAATGCGTATCGATCCCGCTTCCCATTTTAGAACTGATGATCGATGCTACTACTAGGTACGAGGCAATGTCATTTATGGACGGTTCATCAGGCTATAACCAAATTCGCATGGCGCCAAAAGATAAAGAGCTTACTACATTTCGTACCCTCAAAGGTATTTATTTCTACAAGGTAATGCCTTTTGGCTTGATGAACGATGGTGCTACTTACCAAAGAGCTATGCAGAATATCTTTGATGACCTTCTCTACAAAAATGTCGAATGCTATGTTGATGACTTGGTGATAAAATCAAGAAAGAAAAGCAACCACTTGAAAGACTTGAGAATGGTGTTTGAGTTGCTTCGGAGATACCAACTTAGGATGAATCCACTAAAATGCGCCTTTGGAGTTACCTCCGGAAAGTTCCTGGGTCTCATTGTCCGACATCGAGGGATTGAAATAGATCAAGCCAAAGTAAATGCAATCTTGAAAATGCATGAGCCCCACAATATTCATGAATTGAAAAGTCTGCAAGGAAAGCTAGCATACCTTAGGAGATTCATCTCAAACTTAGCTTGGAGGTGCCAATCATTCAGTCGCCTTATGAAGAAAGGTGTCCCTTTCAAATGGGACCAAGCATGTAGCAATGCTTTTGAGAGCATTAAATCTTCTTGATGAAGCCTCCGGTTTTGGCAGCCCCTATACTTGGAAAGCCGCTGATACTATACATTTTAGCACAAGAAAGGTCTGTTGGAGCGTTGTTGGCCCAAAAAAATAGTGAAGAGAAAGAAAACTCCCTTTACTACTTGAGCAAGATGATGACACCAAATGATCTGAATTATTCACCAATTAAAAAGTTATGTCTAGCGCTAGTCTTCTCAATCCAAAAGTTGAAACACTACTTTCAAGCTCATGTCGTTCGTTTGGTTTCTAGAGCAAATCCCATCAAGTTCGTGATGTCAAAATCTGTCCTTAGTGATCGACTAGCAAGGTGGTACCTCCAGTTTCAATAATTTGAAATTGTATACATCCCACAAAAGGCTATAAAAGGACAAGCATTAGCATACTTTTTGGCAGATCACCCTATACCTGATGATTGGGAGCTAACTGACGAACTACCTGATGAGGACGCCATGGTCATTGAAGTTCAGCCTCCATGGAAGATGTACTCCGATGGTGCTGCGCATCGCGGAGAAGCTGGTGCTGGTGTAGTATTTGTCACTTCTCAAGGTGAAGTTCTTCCCTACTCTTTTACGTTGATGCAACTTTGCTCTAACAACGTTTGGGCATATAGGATGACTCACCACACGCCAACACAAGCGACTCTTTATTCACTCGTTTATGGAGTTGAAGCCGTCTTGCCACTCGAGCATCAAATACCTTCATTATGATTAGCTATTCAAGAAGGGATCACTGATGAAGAATAAGCTCGACTTCGATTAGCATAGTTGGAGGCTCTTGATGAGAAGAGGTTGGAAGCTCAACATAGTCTTGAATGTTATCAAGCTCGATTGTCTGGCGCCTTCAATAAAAGAGTTCGCCCGAGATCCTTTCAAGTAGGAGATCAAGTCCTTGTCGTACGAAGACCCATAATTACTTTCCATAAACCTATAGGGAAGTTCACTTCAAAATGGGATGTGCCATATGTTATACAAGAAGCTTACTCAAGTGGGGCTTACAAGTTGGTTGATGCACATGGCATAAGAATCAGCCCTATCAATGGCAAATTCTTAAATAAGTATTATCCTTGAAATTGTGGCGCTCCTTGATGCATGAGCTTAAACTACATGTTGCTACACTCCTGGCCTGTATGAGTCTAAACTGTGTACGTCCCCCACAAAAAAATTACCCTGTCTGAACTACGGTATGACTTGATCCTCTTCACCGAGGTACGTAGGCAGCTTAGAGTTTCATTCTAAGTTCACTCGCATAAGTTCAAAAGATACATATTGCCCCAATTGTTGTTCAAATGAAGTATGAAGGAATGTAAGATCAAGCTGAAATGCATCCTCCTGTTGAACTTTGATCTCATTTGATTTAAAGGGGCAACCCTCTATTGTAAATTGATATCTTCAATGGGCCGATTTTAGGAGGATATCAAGTATTTGCATTGAAGTCCACGGATTCTCTATGTCTTCTGGTTCGCCAAACCTTCAGGTTTGTTGGTCTCCAAGTCCGCCCTCTGCCTTAAAAAAGGGGAAGAGAAGAGAGGCGTCACAAGGAAACACAAGTATAAGGAAAAGATTGCTTGGCACAACGTTTCAAATTTAGTAAGACTTGAACTCAAGATATTTGTGAGAATATAGCTCTTAAATTTTGATTGATGGCAAGTAATACATCTTCCGATCTCGAGGATTCCATACCAAGATATGATTTTTTTTGGTGAGACTGCGCAAATCTGGAATTCATAGCGTGGTGCAATATAAAGTTGATTTCAAAATATTATATGGGACGATTATAAAGTTGTTTGATTGATAATTTTGGATATGTTCTAGATCCTGAAGTCTAGTTTTCAAGAAATCAAACGGTTCGTAATTTTGATATTTCTACACCAAGATATGAATTTTTTGTGAGACCGCACAAATCTAGAATTGATAGCATGGTGCAATATAAAGTTGATTTCAGAATATTATCTGGGATGATTCTGAAGTTGTTTGATTGAGAATTTTGAATATATTCTAGATTTTGAAGTCTAGTTTTCAAGAAATCAAACGTTTTTGCAATTTCAATATTTCTACACCAAGATATGATTTTTTTGGTGAGACTGTGCAAATCTGAAATTTTCAATGTGGTGGAATCTAAAGTTGGTTTCAAAATATTATCTGGGGCGATTCTGAAGGTATCTGATTCTAATTTTGGGATATATTTTAGATATTGAAGTCTAATTTCGAGAAATCAAATGGTTCATTATTTGGACTCTCCCACGATAAATATGAATCTTTTGTTTCAAGCGCTTAAAGCTGAAAATTATGCGACTAAGATAAAATTCAGACAATGTAAAGCAAAAGAGAAACTGAAAAATTTAAACCATCGAAGTCTCCAAGTTGAAATCTTCAAGTTCGTCGGTCTTCAAGTTGAAGTCTTCACGTTCGCCACCCTTCAAGTTGAGATATCTAAGCCCTTTAGGTCTCCAAGTTGAAGTCTTCAAGTTGAGGTCCTCAAACTCGTCGGTCTTCAAGTGGAAGTATTTGAGCCCTCAAATTTTTCAGATTGAAACATCAAAGTCTGCCGAATCTTCAAGTTTGTTGGTCTTCAAGTTGAAGTCTGCAAAGTCCGCCAAATCTTCAAAGTTTTCCAAGTATTCAAGTCGACGTCATCAAGTCCATGAAGTCTTCGAGTTGAAGCTTTATAACTTTCCAATCTTAAGGTGGACATATAAGTACCTTTGCACCTTAAGTCGGCCTCGTCGTGGGTTTGTCCTTAAAATGAACTATAACTTTCCAATCTTAAGGTGGACGTATTAGTCCCTTTAGACCTTAAGTTGGCCTCTTCGTGGTTTTGTCCTTAAAAGGAACTATAATTTTCCAATCTTAAGGTGTACATATAAGTCCCTTTGCACCTTAAGTTGGCCTCTTCGTGGGTTTGTCCTTAAAAAGGAACTATAACTTTCCAATCTTAAGGTGGACATATGAGTCCCTTTGCACCTTAAGTTGGCCTCTCTAATAGTCGGATCGTTTTGAGAGTAATCTCTCCGATAGTCAGGTCATTTTGAGAGTAATCGCTCTGATAGTCGGGTCGTTTTGAGAGTAATCTCTCCGATAGTCAGGTCGTTTTGAGAGTAATCTCTCCTATAGTTGGGTCTCTGATAGTCAGGTCATTTTGAGAGTAATCTCTCTAATAGTCAGGTTATTTTGAGAGTAATCTCTCCGGTAGTCGGGTCATTTTGAGAGTAATCTCTTCGATAGTCGGGCCATGAGAGTAATATCTTCGATATTCGGGCAAGGATGAGTACCCATCCCTCACATCCTATGATGGTCTTCTTCACGCATGGATCATCTCATTAAACAAGGATACATCCTTCTTGTTTGACCTACAAAAAAATGGCAAAAGATGAAAAGCACAAGAAAAGAAGAAGAAATTACATTCGCGTCAATGCTTCTGAGTCCACAAAACTAGACTCAAATGGCTTCAAAATATTGCGATTGATGCCGATTGAATGGAAGATATGCAGCTATTTATAGAAGCGGTGAAACGATACTGGAAGTTTAGTGGCGATGTGGGATTGGAAATTCGTTAGAGTCCAACAAGGATTTGATATCCTAATTCAACTAGAAGAAAGGGTTATGGCGGTGGAATTTGCTTACATATATGCAAATTGAAAAGAGGACAATGTTAGTTCTATTTCTAGTGAACTAGGGAAAAAATATCCTAAGAATATGATGATGACATCAACGTGGTTTAGCTTAATTCCATTATTCAAGTCAAATGCATTGAAAATGGACATTTCTAGAAGTTGCATGGCACATTTTCCATAACCATATGTACGTACGAAGTTCTTTTACTTCAAGCCTAGTCTTTTAAATTCACACAACAAATCTTGAAGTATGGGGCATTTTTAGGCATATAAATTTTATTAAGATTAAATCCATAAAATAATTTGGACTATATTTAAAATTCAAGATATATTGGTCCAAATATATATTATGGGCTAATATAATTGAATTAATTATATAAGTCTAATATAAATGGATTAAATAAATAAGTCTTAATCTATTGGACTAGCCCATTTAATTGGGCTAAAGTGATGAGCTCACTTCATTAAGCCCAAGATGTCATCTTCCTAGAGGCCTAGTTTGGTGCCACGTGTCAAATGACGTGGCGCGCCAAGTCAAACGGAAGAGCCAATAGGACCATGCCACGTGTCAAAATGACAAGGCACGTCGAGGCAAATCAAAAGGCCAATGAAATTGTGCCACGTGTGCAAGTGACATGTTCTGGCCAATCAAGTGCGGTCATGTCACACTTCAATTTGATTGGTCGGAAAGAGTTTTTTCATACCACAACTCCTCCCTTCCGCAACTATAAATATGGGTCTTCATAAATCAGAAAAGATACCAAAATCTATAACAAGAAGCAAGAGAGAGCTCGTGGATCAAACGCGGCAAATTTCTCTACAAGTTTCAAGCTTCAAGCAATCAAGTCCAAGTTCAAGAAATCAAGCTCAAGCTCAAGAACGACGAACAAATCAAGGTCAAGTTCAACCAATCAAACCAAGCTCAAGAACAAGATCATCGTTCGTGGCAACAAACATAAATTCAAGATCAAGCTCAAAGGCATTTGAATTTATTTACTATTGAAAAGTAGAATCAGAGGAATCATAGAGATTGTACACTCAAGTATTCGAAATAAAATACTATGATTATTGCGATATTTTTGGTCTTGATTTTATTTTCTCGACGCAAATTTATTGTCTACAGTATCAATATGCCTCTATTAAAACTAGGCAAGAATAGATGCAACATATGGCAGATATTAACCTCACAGCCGGCCAGCTCTGCGTACTTTACCAACATCAGAAAAACTTTGTATAAATAAGGGGAGAGCTGCGCCAGGCAGACATTGTAAAAAAGGCAAAAGTCCACCGCTAATGGGGGAGAGGAAGAGAATAACCAACTAAGAATGCATAAACATAGAAAGCGCAATATCCGGGCCGGTGAACCTGTACTATGTCGCCTCCCACCGGAATAATTTTGACGTGAGAAGGAATACGACATTTAAACCGGAGGTCAACTATTTGACGCAGCCCCGTCTTAGAAAACTCATGAGCATGAGCGGGAGCAGGTTCCTTTGAGAAGTCATTTCTGACCGAAGGATTCTTAGCAACCACCTCCTCCATGATGGGGAAGCTTTCTTCCTCCTCAACCATGGATTCCTCACCGCCGGGAGGAATGGCCACCGATAAAGGAGTGGCATCGGAGACTCCGTAGTAAACATGAGGGGAACTTGACATATTTTTGTAGTAAAAAGTGTACAACAAAGTCAAAGAAAGAAGATATTAACTGGGAAAGAAACCAGGGACTGAAATTGAAAAAGCTGGAAGAAATCGGAAGTGGAGATCAGAGAAGAAGATCAAAGAAGAACAGTATGCATACAAAATGGGAAATGCTGAAAGTTTCGAAAGTGAAGCCCCTTTCCTCTACTTATAGGGTTGAGTGACACCAGAATCGAGGCAAAAAGTTGTCAATAGCATCAAAATCGAAGCGATAGAAACACAAACACTGCATCGGGAAGACGCGTAACGATGACGCGTGTGGCTATGACATCATCCTACATCAACCGCACCAACCGCAGCCCTTCCGACAATGCCGCCAGTTCGACCTCGGCCGATTCGATTCAATCATAACAACCAAATTTCCTCTGAACGGTTGCAGACAGAATCCGCTCATCGAGGACGTCCAAGATCACGACCTCAACAGGGCGGAGGGACTAGCTGTATTGGTCAAAATTTGGACTAGACTTAATAACTGCAAATGGACGTGGTCGAGGATTAAGTCGACCACGGCGCAATGGCGAGGGGTTGTCTTAATAAGGATTAGTGCCGAGGTCAAGTAGAGAATGTACTAAAGTAACGGTAGAATAAGCTTAGAATAGAAAGAAGGAATATTCCATTAGATATTCTTTCAGTTGTACTTTTTAGGGTTTCTTAAGAATATCCTCTATAAATAGGAAGAGATAAAGAACAAAAAGGGATCTTCTTCACTTTTCTGATAAGAACACATTGTAAAGGGTTTACTACAAAGAATATACAAAAGCTTGTGTTGTCCACTGATTACATTGTTTGATATACGCTTTTTATTCACAAGATCCAAAGATTCCTTATCCATCTTCATTTTCTATTACTCCACGTTGTTGTCAGGAAGGAGAATCATCTAAGTCATCTAACATTTGGGTGATAAATTCCTCCTTATTACATTTATTGCCATTATCTAGATTTATCGCATGCTTTTATTACTACATTCATTGACAATCATTGAGCATTTGTAGTTGGTATACAATATTTTTGGATTCAGCCCTACATCATTAATATATCTACATGTTAGATCTAGTGGTTATTACATTTAACTAGGATTCACCCTTTATTTTCTCATTAATTCGTTTTAAGAAAAGGTTTAGCACTTTTTTGGTAAAACGGTTACCAGACAAAATGATACTCATAAAGCTAAATAAATGTCCGCCACCGGATAGTATTTAATGAAAAATATTCTACAATATTTAGTACACTGCACATTACAAAAGAATATGACATTCATACCCGCCGTTACACGTTCTTCAATGACCCTCATAATTAACATTAAAGAGGGGCTTGATCCTAGGACCTTGTTCCCTGGGTGTAGCCATATATACAGTGAGTTCTATTATCATTGTAAAGAGGACGAATTTTTTGAAAAACATACGCTAGATTCTATTCAAAGTTTATACAATTTTATCTTTTTGTTCTTTGATATCATTGTTGTTGTACCTGGAAGCCTTGCTCCC
Source organism: Nicotiana tabacum (assembly GCF_000715075.1). NCBI lineage: Eukaryota > Viridiplantae > Streptophyta > Magnoliopsida > Solanales > Solanaceae > Nicotiana > Nicotiana tabacum. Next base: position 183,406,708 of record NC_134085.1, read on the forward strand.
ACAATCACTATTTTTGCTATTTCGTTTCCATCTCAAGGCTAAGTATTATATTTTTATCTAATTCATCCATTATTTCAAGATCAAATAAATTCACTTGTATATAAACCACGTATAAATACAACTGTACCGTTTTACGGGTAAACAATATAATGATATAATGTAAGGTAGGGAATACTAACAAGTATAATTCGATGGTATATCGAAAACAAATATAATATACATAATTTGTATACTTTTTGGCTAGTAATGCAATTAGTTTCGACGGACAAATTTTGTATTTGCCCTTGTATTTTTTTAGTTCATTTTGTTATTTAAAATGAATTTGGGCTTACACCAGTCTTAGAGAGGGACTTGGACTTTTTTGAGCCCGTGATAACATGTCTGGAGCACCTCTCAAAATCGTTGAGTATATCTTGTGATTGACAGATGAACATGGATTTTCAAATATTCTTGGGCCTTGTTTGGACCCTCTGATAACAGCTCATAATCAATCACTGGGCTTTTCTTCCTCATCACCGAATGTAGTACGTAAAATATTGGAATTTTTACCTAGTTATACTATAATAGAAACTTATTTAGTATTTTTATTTAGGTTCCTTATTAATTACTTTATATACCTATATTTACTAGTTTTATACAAAACCATAAAAAGGAGGAAATGAAACATACCTTAAATGTTGGGTATCAGTTACACATAATCACCTACATTTAAGATACTCTTCCTTTTTCTAAGGAAAACTATATCGGTCTTTGTACTTACCCAAAATCATCACCTCTCTTTGTACTTACCCAAAATCATCACCGTAAGAAACTCACTGAACCCCAAAATCATCACCTCTCTTTGTACTTACCCACAGTAAAAAATCCATTGATACCCATAATCTCTCTAACCCAAAAATCTCGCTTACTCACTCCTCTTCCACTGTTATCCCCCCAAAATTGTAGATTCTTTCCTCTTTCAAAGTTGTTGATATACGATTTCTCTTTTTAATCGTCCAAAATCTCTTTCCTATTTACACAATATAGAAGAAATTTGAAGATTTGCTCTAAAAGCAAGTTGTGGGTAAGCTTCACTCTACATTAAAGTTGGTTTTAGGTTGAATTTCATAATGAAACTCGACGAAGATGAAGTTTCGGAATTGTATTACGATTGTATGATAAAGGTATCATAATTGTATCTGAGTTGCATTTGATACATCAATACCTAAGACAATTCTGATACAATACTAATCTATACTATATTAAAAGTACGAAGGCCCTTAACGAAATGTAGTTCGTCTTTTTTACCCTTTAAAAATAGATTTCATAATGGACAAAATTGTAATTTAAATTATTTTCCTAATATTTAGGACCTTAAGATCAATTAAAATTTTAGTTATAATTTTTTTTTCTTTTTTTAAACATTTATGATGTCCTAATATTTAGGACTTTAAAGTCGATTAAGATTTTGCCTTACATAACTTATTTTCCTAGTTAAAATACGTAACATATTTATGATTAGTAGTGCCAAAATTAGAGAATTCTTTTAGGCAAGACATTAACTACCACTACTTGTCAAAAAGACACGTAATAGGAGTTCTTGAGCATAAAGTTTTTGAAAATTAAGTAAAAATAATTATGTTGTTTTTCCTAATATTTAGTATTTTGAGATAAAGTAATATTTGTTTATTAAATTTATTTTCTTTATTTGAACTAATTTATTAAATTTATCCTCTTTATTTGATCTAAGTCCTTATATTTAGGATTTTGATATCAATTAAAACTTAATCAAAATCAATTAAAATTTATCTTATATAAATTATCTATATCTATATCTATTCTATAATACTATATTAAAAGCACGAAACCTTTTAGCGAAATGTCGTTCGCTTTTTTTATCCTTTAAAAATAATTTTCATATTGGACAAAGTTGAAATTTAATTAGTTTCCTAACATTTAGAACTTTGGAATCTACTAAAATTTTCATTATTAAATTTTTATTATTTGAGTTATGTAGGAGATAAATAGTTAGGACTTTAAAATTGATTAAAATTTATCTCATATAAATTTTTCCTTATTTAAACTATATAATATAACTAATAATTAAGAATTTGAAGTCATTAGTATTTTTATTCAAAAGAAACGTGTGTTTGTTCACGTATAATATTACATTCCAGCAATATAAATTTTTCTTTTTACAACTATATGAACTTGTTATGGATGCTAACTCTTTAAATTAGAAGTCTTAATAAAGATAGGAGTGCATTGAAGCTTTACATTTACTTAATTTGTATAATTATATTTCATGAACCATCTTCCTATGTATACTCAACGGATAACTCATCGTTGGAAAAATAACAAAATCAAAAATCGAAACTATCATTATAATTTTTGTTCTATTTCTGTTGTCCTTCACAAGATATTGAATAAGAATAACTCGCGTGAGACAGAGTGAAAGATAAAACTTGAGAGCCTTGTGGCCTAGGACAATGTTTAATTGTTCTTTCTTGTGAATTTATATCAGGTGCTTAACCCGATCAATAATTTTATGATATTATTTGATAGTATCAACTGGTTATTCAAAATAAATTTAAAGAATAGAGATTGGCAATTGACGTCCTTGCATCTAGCCAAATTTTTGACTATTTCATCCGGTTAGGCAAACAATTTTCATTATCTCATGAAAAATAATTATTCCTGTTTTGACTATTTCCCATTCGTCATCATAAATATTTCATGGAATATTAATTTTAAGGTGTGGTGCAAAAAAATTTCTATCTCACTATAATATAATTTTTGCTAATTAATATAATTACCTTACGCACGAAAATAATTTACAATGCTATATTTTGAAAGGTATATTCCATTCATTGAATTTCGGCAATTGTAGATAAACTACTCATAAAATAATTTGGGAACATCGCGCCGTTAGGAAAAATAAAAATTTCTAATATGCTCAATCCTTATTTTTAGTTCAAATTTTTCTTCTGAATCTATAGTTGATATGAAGATTTAAATCTGTAAATAAACTTTTGTTTGGTATTATAAAAAATATGTAAATAAACTGCACTGAAACAATAGGCAAACTTTGAAGAATAATAGGGTATGTTGTCCAACTTATCTGGACTACTTACTGTATCTTGTAACATTGATGCATATATTAATAAATTTTCCTAAATGTTCAATCCTTGTTATTAGGTGAAAAAAACTATTTATTATGAGTTCAAGTCTATATTCAAAATTTATTTTTTTTGTTCAATATTCTATGCACTTTTATTGATAGATGTAAAATTCACGTGCAAAGCACGTACACTAAAACTAGTACTATTAAAATACAATATTGTATTATAATTTAAGTTTAGAGTTGGTTCTAGGTGGATATTTTAAATTGAAATTTGAAAAGATGAAGATCAAAGTTGTATCATAAATTAGAATTGTATCACAATTTGTACCTAAAACAATACATGATACAATACTAATACAAGTATAATACGATATTATATCAGTTTAAGTTTAGAGTTGATTTTAAGTTGTATCATAATTGTATCACAATTATGTAAGAATTCTTTCAGGATTGTATCAAATTTGTATTTGAATTACGAGCAGTTGTGAGATCGTGATGAATTTCACTGTTTGTATCACAAATATATGATAATTATATATTAATTTTATTAGTATTGTATTAATTATTATTTTGGATATTAATGTACCATCTACAAGTTATATACAATTGTGATACAAGTATGATCAAATTATGTTTTATGTATTGATGTATCCGATACAATTAAAATACAATTATGATACATTTATCATACAATTCCTGAATATTTCTTCATTTTCAGTGTTGTACAGTCTCCCAGCAAAAGAACGATACAATTGATGATTTAATAATATAAAATTATCGGCAATGGTGGGAAGAGAAGATGGAGATTCTAGCGTAGATTAAGGAATTTTGTTGTAAAAAAAAAGGAGAGAGAAGAGGAGAGGGGGAAAAAAGGAAAGAATATAATTGAATACACTAATAATGGGGTGGGAGCCTTTTAAGGAGCAATCTACACAATTTGTAAGAAAACCCTAGATACTTATTAAAAACTACAAAATATAAAAAATATTGATAAATAAGTTTCTAATATAGTATAACTAGGTAAAAGTCCATAAAATATTAGATATGTATAAAAATAGATTCGTCCCTTCGGTGACATCTGATAAAAAAAAATAGAATTATAATTTTGTTCCAAGTATAAAATGTTGGTTTACCCTTCACTGTCATTCTTGCTTCTCCAATGTCTCGTGTAGTAATAATCCGTTGAGGATATAGTAATATACTTATAAGGTTACATAGCCACTAACAGCAACGTGTATGAATACGTGTTACATTAAAGGAGTATTATAAAAAGATACAAAATCTGAAATTATATATACCACACGAATTTGGCTACTATGATATATACATTTGAATATACCATTCAAATAATCTAACTCACCTAACGTCGTTTCAAAAATCTTAAGCCCGTAAACATCAACGAACTAGCTACATGTCAAACTTAATTAGCCAATATTTTATTAAATGCATAAATGATTCATATTCTCTTTAAAATTATATTTTGGCCCCAAATTTATCCAATTTGATCCCAAAAGCATCCTCCAGAAAATTCATGCATGTACGCAAATAGAGCTAGCTCAATATATGAATAAAGTACCTTGCAGTTTACATACTTATCAGCAACAATGAAGCATTTAAATACTCCACTTGTTCTTCCTCCTCTACTAGGCCAGTCCAGGGTCGATGTTGAGTTGTCTTTTTCAGAGAAGATAAAACGTGAAGTGCAAGAAGTTATACGTACGTAACAGCTAATCGTAATAAAAATTATTACTACAAGATTGAAATTACATCAGAAGCAGACATGACGTAGTTAAATAGGTTAAAAGAAGAATTATAAACAAGAGTAAAGGACAAGGATCGATCAACCGTCATAGATATTTCTCAAAATCATACTATAAAAAATTATCTGCACCTAATATTTACACCAAATTATATTAATTTATTACAGTTAATTAAATGATCTAACGAAACAGATGCAGATTTCAAAATTTCATGAACATAAGTACATTATTCCAAAGAGTTGAATCTAGAATTTATATATGACAGCTTCAACCTTTAGGTTCTCACCATGAATCCATTACTATGTAGAAATTATAGGTCAAAAATTAATTGTTTCTTAAAATTTTAGTGATTTTTAACATAAATACCTCTTCTCCATATAAAAAATGACGGGATCATTGAAACTGTTGACTATATGTTACATCCTCCGTTGCTAGCTATTAGTTTTAATACACGTATACGGGTAAAACCGAGGTTAATGAACACCCTGATTTCTCGGTGGGGCAAACGAAGTAAGGACGTAACTATAAGGAATTAGAATAGAAGCCAGGAGCCTCTCGTATCAAGGCTCGAACAAAACACCTGCCATTGGAGCTATCGAGACCACGCCCCTCGGATCATGTTCGAGTTCTAAGACCTCGGAAAGCATTACCACGACCGCGCATGATTAACAACGAACTGTGATATGCGTACCCAACCAAATATCACAACGTGAATCTCGGCCTGTATCCGCTGCAGATCAGTGATTAGCGAAAAAGAAGATTTTTACCTTTCTTAGAATTATACTTAGGATAAACCTCCAGAGGGGAATACTAGACATGCATATAAACGTGAGATTTGAACCCCTAACTTTACTTATAAAGGTGCACCTAATAATTATTGCACCATAGAACTTTTTAAGCTTGGATCCCACATGTACATTTAAATAGATTTTAAGAGATATAATATTATTATACATAATATAGGAAGAGGAGCATGAGTTCATGTACACCATGCTCCTCCACATAGATACTGTTTGACCAAAAAATATGGATCGTGTTTCAAATAATTAAATTTATGTAAATAGGGATTAATCTTAGTTCGTAATAATATCCTTAGATGAGGTTCTTAAAGAAGTATTAAATATCACGCAAATGTGGTCTATCAGTAATAGTGATATGTAGTAAGCATTTCACAAATCAGAAATAATAATGTTGCATTTAATAACAATGAATAGTAATAAATGTCATTTAAATAAATAGAGGGAATGAGTCACCCAAGAAAAGATGAAATAAATGAGTGTTCTTCCCGACAATGATGAATAATAGACAATCTCTTGAATATTCGAGTTATTCTCGGATCTAGAGAATAATATGGACAAGAATCTCAGTGAAAAGGTGTTGTTTGTATCTTAGTAAGTGAGAGCCGAATCTTTAAGCCAAAGTGTGTTCTTTGCAAATGAATATCACATGCCCTCTATCAATGTGTCTTTTTCTATTTATGGGAATATGCTCCTAGAAAACCCTAATAGTACAAGTGTAGAGAATATCCACTAGAATATTTTCTTTAATGTCCTATCTTAAAACTAGCCGTTATAACTTTGTTAAGGATGCTCAACCTCGGACTCGATGACAACTCTGCGACTTCGACTTCGATGATTCTTTCACCACGACATTCGCTCATAATTAGATCGTTGTGACGCGTCATCTCAGGAATGTTTCACTTAGCACTATTTCGACTAAAACTGGATTTTGATCCATACAGACACGCCTCTATAATGAGGCAAAAAAATGTATGATAATTAGTCATGATTTAGTGAAAGAAATGTATACACAAATATATATCATGCATCTATTTGTTTGAAATAAATATTCGATACAAATAAGTTTTTGCCGCACACAGAATTAAAGTAAATGTTTGTCAATTGGTATCTAAACAAGGCCAAGTCTAGCAGGTGAAAATATCACGATTTAGCCAGTTTTCGGATGGGTAACTAAAAAATAGCCATTATTTTGGTGCAACACAGAAAGTTCCAACATAATATACTGGAGATTGGTGTTGTTTGACCAAAAGATATTGAAACTTTTTTGATTAAATCAATTAAAGGAGATGAAGAGGTAAATCTCAGTCAGGTATAATAAAATCTAGATTGAATGATGCAAGAGATGAACAAGGTGAATAATGCTTCCTAGTATGTCGGAACCAAATGATTAGGCATCAATGTAATAACTTCAAATGTAGAAAAAATATTGTAATGAATGCGATTAACCAAGATAAAGGATGATATATGGATCTCAGAACTGTAGTAAGCAAAGTTATCTTTGTTTGTATTCACTTTTCGATCCCCCTCTACAAAATGTTCTCCCCCTATTTATAAGGGGCACTCCCCTTTTAAACCCTAAAAAGGTATAACATAAGGAATATCCGAAAAACATATTCCAACTATCTCCTGCTACACTTACATTGATGCAGACATCGTACGCTCGCTAACCACTATCGGTCGTCACCCTTTATAACGACCAAAGGACGTTACATCGTAAGGATCTCGTTCCTCGCCGTGCTCAGTAGCGGCCGTGGTTGTCCAAATTTGGACCTATACAGTTAGTCCCTCCGCTTGTCGAGGTCGCGGCCCGGTGCGTCCTTGATAAGCAGGCATTGCCTATACCTATGGAGAAATTTGGCTTGTGAATCATGAAAATTTGGCCAACAACGGAAGAGTAATGCGCTTCACGATACCTTGGGTGGTGTATTTTATTGGGAAATGACGTCATTTCCACGTGCGTCATCATTACGCTTCTTTCCGAGACAGTCTGATGGTTTGTCGCTTCGGTTTTGGTGCCATTGGCAGCCTTCCGCTTCGATTCTGGCGCTACCCAACCCTATAAATAGGTGAATGGTTTGTTTTTTCAAAAACTCTTGGCCATTTCTTCTTTGGTTATTCCTTCTCATATCTTCAACTTTTGTTCTTGCAATTTCTTTGCTTCCTCTCTTCCGTTCACCGTTCTTGACTCTTTTTTTCTTTTACTAACTCATCTTCTGCTATAGGCATGCCTAGAACACATCGGTCATGTGAGGGGGTTTCTGATGCCACCCTTTTATCCATGGCGCCTCCTTCTAGTGGCGAGGACATGACGGTGGAGGAAGGGGACCGTTTTCCCACCGTGGATGAGTTATTGCCGAGACATCCCATGTCTCCAAAGTGACTTTCTTAAAGAACCTGCTCCTACTCCCGCTCCGGTGGTATCTGAAACTGAGTAGGCCTATATAGATGCCCTCTGTACTAAGTACAACATTCCCTCTCATGTCGAGATGGTTCCGACGGGGGGGAGGACTTCATGGAAGTCCATAGACCAGGGTATTGTGCCTTTTATGAATATCCCTTTGTGATTGGTCATTCCTTCCCCCTTCTTCCGTTAGCAAAAGAATTCTATTGGTTTTATCAGGTTTGCCCGGCGTAGCTTTCTCCGTACTCGTACAAAATATTTCTAGTGTTGACGAAGTACGCGAAGTTGGCATTCACTGCCTTTTACACTTGTTTTCCCCTAGTTTTCACAGGGGTACTATGGTGCATTTGAGGCACCGTGGGACCAAAGGGCTAGTGGTCGGAACTGATGACCGGGCGAGCCGTAAATTTTGGCACAAGTATTTCTTTGTCAGAACTGAACACATTGTGTTGGATCCTACTGGCTTCCCAGAGCGGTGGAATAATAATCGTAGGTATCGTAACCCATTTACTCTCTCTTTTTTGTTTATTATTCGACTTGATATTTTTCTGTGGCTTTCTTTTGCAGCTGTGGGTCGTACACCCCATCCTATTGCCGGTATAAGGGACTGGGTAGCCCGTTAACTGCATCACGCAATGGAGACTCAAGGTTAGCCCACTTTGTGAAACGTTTTGGGCCAAAGGTCTCATCTGGTAAGTGTTTTCCTTTGTACCGCTCTTCGGCTGTTTGCCACTGCCTATTGATACAATTGTTTGTGATGACAGGTCGTGGAACTTCTAGGCAGAGGTCCCCAGTCCCAATGTTTTACCAGGCCATCGCCTCGGCGGGAATGCAGTTTACTTTGGAGGAGTCCGTCCGAGAGGGTCATGCTCAGTCGGTACAGGTCAGAGACCTCTCTCGAGATATGGTTGTGAGGGAAGAGATCTCCTTTTTACTGGTCTATCACCTCTTGGATGATTCCTCTAATGGGGACGAACCTTCATTAAGAAAAAAGAGGCGGGTAGAGCTCAGGAAAGACGTGGTCGTTGATACTGGTAAGAGTGGGACGAGTGTGTAGGAGACGGCACCTATGTCTGCGTTTATGGCGAACGCCATCTTGGCAGGGAGGTATCCCCAAATAGAAGGAGTATACCAAGGAGGGGGGTCTGTACACTCCGCTAAGGGTGGCACATCATCTACTGTTGGAGGAGGCTTACACACCGAGGGAGATGGCTCGGGTTCGAACATCGACCCGGGGGATGTGCATGAATATTTGGAGCGTAACACTTGCATGGAGGTTAGAGCGGAGGGTTCTGATTGACACATAGTCGTCCCTAGGGACTATGACTTGCTGTTGAACTGTGATTAGGTGGCATCCGTTTTTGCCCCTTTGTGTGTTGCTCCTAAGAACGAGCCACTTAGAGCGATGAGTGATGCGGAGTTGTCACGGAGCATTTCCGGCATGGCTCTATGGGTAAATGCCTCTCTTTTCTTTTTGTCGTATGATCTGTTTTACTATTCTTGGACCATCCTTTTGTTTTAACTTTGTTTTTCATATTAGACCCTCATAATGGAGATCGAGCGTGAGCATCGGGAAAGGAGGAGGATGACCATCTATGGGAAGATGTCCTCCAAGTATCAATAATACCGCACCAAGCATCGTGCTTTTCACTCAGGATCGCAACTTTCAGTTGTTCTACGATGGGTTTAAGTAGAGGGAGGATCAGTTGGCGCGTAAGGTCGAAGAACTGAAAGAGTGAGACGAGGACCTTATGAAGGTCGTTGCCCGTTGTAGTGAGCTTGAGGCACCCCTTAAGGTCAGGGAAGATGAGCTTGAGCTAAATAAGGGAGTGATGGCCAAAAATGCCGACCTCCAAGCAAAGGTGGCCAATTTAACTACCGAATTGAACATGAAGGTAGCGGAGGTCGTTGACCTTAAGAGTGAATTGAGTGCAACTGTTGATAGATTGGTCCATGCCGAAAGGGACAGGGCAACTGCCGTCTCTGAGGCAGTGGCTTTAGAAGACGCCCTCCGTGTTTGTATATTGGAGCGGTACAAAGAGTCAGAGGTGTCTGTGCATAAGGTAGCGGGACTTGAGGGGCGTATTCAAGGTTTGGAGGCGGAATTGTCCGCGTTAAATGAGTAGGTAGTTTCTTTGAAAATGGAGGACGTGCGACGTCAGTCACAACCCTCTACATCCTATGCTTTGGCCGATCCTGTCGTGCCTCGCTATTTGTATGAGCTATGGGTTCATGCTAAAGCCTGGCTCGATGTGCATGCCAAGGCCCGTGTAGCTCGTGAGGCATGCGGGTATGACCCTATCACGCCTGACAGGGATGATATTGATTCTAGCGATGCGGACAAACTTGCCTCTGATTCTTGATACGAGGAGGTGCATGCCACAGGGAATGATATGGCGTAGTATTCGGTTGTGTTCACTTTTGCTTCGCCATTTTTGTGAGGGCATCTTTGAGCCCTTTGTAAAAACAAATACTTGTAATATATTTGTTGTAATGAAAATTATTTTGGTCGTGTACCTCTAAGTTGTTTCCTTTTTCGGTTTGTCTAATGATAACTTCTGTCGTAGTCATGTTATTCCTAATCTTTGTTGAAATGTTAAACATGTTGTGTTGAGTTTAATTCTGGTGCCGAAATAGTATCCCGTTGTAATTTACCAATGTCGAACTCTTTCCTTCGATAATGGCCTTAGCCATTGGGATGTTACTTTCGAGATAGTGCCAAAGTAGTATCCCGTTGTAATTTACCAATGTCAAACTCTTTCCTTCGATGATGGCCTTAGCCATTGGGATATTACTTTCGAGCTGGTGCCGAAGTAGTATCCCCTCGTGGTTCGAGTGAATTCAAACTCTTTTCTTTAACGATGGCTTTAGCCATGGGGATGTTACTTTCGAGCTGGTGTCGAAGTAGTATCCCGTCGTGGTTCGAGTGAAGTCGACTCTTTTCTTTGATGATGGCCTTAGCTATGGGGATGTTACTTTCGAGCTGGTACCGAAGTAGTATCCCGTCGTGGTTCGAGTGAAGTCAAACTCTTTTCTTTGATGATGACCTTAGCCATAGGGATGTTACTTTCGAGCTGGTGCCGAAGTAGTATCTCGTCGTGGTTCGAATTAATTCGAATTCTTTTCTTTGACGATGGCCTTAGCCCTGGGGATGTTACTTTCGAGTTGGTGCCGAAGTAGTACCCCATCGTGAGAGTGGCGTTCTATTTTATTTGCTGGAGTGTCATATATGCCGGTTTTATTTATACATTGGATACTCGTGTTGATTTTGTATACATAATGGAGTGATTTTATTCATATGTCGGAGATACATATCATATTCGCTCGTACAATGGTGGTTCATGTTGATTTCATAAATACAATGGAGATTCTTAATATCTAGTCCCTTCATTGCTCGGTCTGGAGATGTAATCAGTAGGCAGGGCAATGAACAATACTTCAAACCTCGATACGTCCCCCTCGTCGTCTCATTAAAAACCTCTTCGAGAAAATTCGATTGGGACAAAAACTGGGTGAGGGAAAAAAAGTACGACTTGTGCGGCATCTCTTTTCAGAAGTGTAAGTACTTGAGGTGGGCGACATTTCAGTTATTTGTAGTAGTTTTCCTTCCATTATTTCTAATTGGAACGCTCATTTGCTTGTTGCTGCTATGATTTTATACGGTCCATCCCAGTTTGTTCCCAATTTCCCTTCATTCGGGTCTCTCGCTGCTTGTGTTTTGGCTTTTAGCATGTAGTCCCCAAGTCTGAGTGGTCGTACTTTGGCCTTCTTGTTATAGTACCTTTCTGCTTGTTGTTTTTGGGCCACCATCCTTATGTGTGCCATATCCCTTCGCTCTTCGACCTCATTCAGGTCTTGTAACCTGCTTTCGTCGTTGCTTGATCCACTCTCATTGGAGTACCTCAGGCTAGGTTCCTCGACCTCAATGGGTATGACTGCATCGATGTCGTAGACGAGTGAATACGACGTCTCACCCGTACTGGTTTTCGACATTGTGTGGTAGGCCCATAACACCTGTGGTAGTAGTTCCGGCCATAGCCCTTTGGCGTCCTTGAGCTTTTTCTTCAATATGTTCAATATTGTTTTATTGGAGGATTCCTCTTGACCGTTGCCGTCAGGGTGATATGGCGTGGAGAGTATCCGCTTGATGTGTTATTTTTCGAAGAACTCAGTCGTCTTTTTCCCGATGAACTGGGGTCCATTGTCGTAACTGATTTCTTTGGGGATGATGAAGCGGCGTATGATGTTTTTCCAGATGAACGTGATAACTTCTTGTTTGCGTATTTGAGCGAATGCACCTGCTTCCACCCATTTGGAAAAGTAATCAGTTAAAAGCAAAAGGAAGCGTATCTTACCTAGCCATGCTGGGAGGGGTCCGACAATATCCATCCCCCATTTTATGAACGACCATGGAGAAGTGACGGAATACAAGAGATCCCCTGCCTGGTGTATCATAGGGGCATATTTCTGGCATTGCTCACATTTCTTGACGTAATCCGTTGCCTCTTTTTTCATAGTGGGCCAGTAGTATCCTGCACGAATAAGACACCTAACAAGGGCCCGGTTGCCTGTATGGGCACCGCAGTGGCCTTCGTGTACCTCTTTGAGCACATGCCTTGTCTGATTTAGTCCAAGGCATTTGGCAAAAGGGCCGGTGAATGTCCTTTTGTAAAGGTCGTGGTTTATGAGGCTGTATCTGGCCGCTTTTATTCGGAGCTTTTTGGCTTTTTTTTTATCTTGTGGGAGTGTTGCCTCCTGCAGATATGATATGACGCGATTGCGCCAGTCCCAAATTAAATTTATAAAATGTACCTTGACTTGGTCTATTGATGAGTGGAGGAGGGTAACCACGTTCTCCTTGGTAATATTTTTAGTTGCTGATGCTAGCTTGGCGAGACCGTCTGCTTAGATGTTTTGTGCTCGTGGTATTTGGTCGAATGGGCATTCATCGAATTCTAGCAGCAGCTTGTGGATTTCGGTCTGGTATTTCTGCAACATCTGCTCCTTAACCTGGAAAGTCCTAATAACATGGTTTATGACAAGTTGAGAGTCGCAGCGGAGGATGACTCGCCGAGCACCATACTTTAGGGCCAATTTCAACCCTGCAATTATGGCCTCATACTCGGCCTCATTGTTAATCATTTTAAGGCATCGTATAGATTGGCAAATTACTTCGCCCGTTGGGACTTCGAGTACTAGTCCTAGTTCGGATCCCGACCGTCGGTGTAGAGGACCCAAAGGTCGGGTCGTTCAGGTAAAGTGCGAAGCGCTTCTTGCTCGACTTCGGGCAATATCTCCGCATTGAAGTCGGAGACGAAATCAGCGAGCACTTATTGCAATTCACGGTTGATATGTTATATTGTGCTCGCTCAATTCTATGGCCCATTTGGCCAACCTACCCGATAATTCGAGTTTGTGTAGGATGCTCCTGAGAGGAAAGGTTGTCACCACCTTTATGGGGTGGAACTGAAAATATGGTCTAAGCTTTCGTGAAGCTATGACTAATGCTAGAGCCAGTTTTTCAAGGTGGGGGTACCTTGTTTTGGTGTTGATTAAGGTTTTGCAGATATAGTAAATTCGAGACTGTGTACCTTTATTTTCTCGGACTAGAACTGCACTTACCGCGACTTCGGATACAGCTAGGTAGACTAGGAGGCACTCGCCTAGATATGCCTTGGCGAGTAAGGGTGGTGAGGACAAGTATGCTTTCAGTTTTCTTAGGGCGTCGACACATTCTAAATTCCACTCTAGTCCTTTTTCTTTCATTAATACATTGAAAAACTTATGACATCTATCCGATGACCGTGAGATGAACCTCGACAGTGCGGCTATACGTCCTGTCAATTTTTGTACCTATTTTTTGCTGGTCAATATTTCGGGTATTCCTTCAATGACCTTAATCTGATCTGGGTTGACCTCAATGCCTCTTTATGATACCAAGAAACTGAGAAACTTACCCGAGGTCACGCCGAAGGCGCATTATTCGGGGTTTAGTTTCATGTCGTACCGTCTCAATATGTCGAAGGCTTCCGTCAGATGATCGATATGATCTTCTTTCCTTTTCGACTTAACCAGCATGTCATCGATGTAGACTTCCATTGTTCTACCGAGTTGGTCTATGAACATCTTGATGACCAACCTCTAGTACGTCACTCCTGCATTTTTTAGTCCGAAAGGCATGACCTTTTAGCAGTATGTTCCTTGGTGAGTGATGAAAGGGGTTTTCTCCTGGTCTTCTTCTTCCATGAGGATCTGGTTGTAACCCAAATAGGCATCTAAGAAGCTCAACAACTCGTGTCCTGCTGTTGCGCCGATGAGCTGGTCGATGTGTGGCAGTGAAAAGGAATCTTTTAGGCATGCCTTGTTTAGGTCCATGAAATCTACACACATCCGCCACTTTCCGTTTTTCTTTTTTATCATGACCACATTGGCGACCCACTAGGGATATTTTGACTCTCCGACGGAGCCATTTGCGAGCAGCTTATCAACTTCTTCGTTGACGGCTTCGTTGATTGCGGCATTGAACTTCCTTCTTATTTGTCATACTGGCGGGTATAGGGGGTCGACATTTAGTTTGTGTGTGGTGATATCCTTTGGGGTACCTAGCATATCTGCATGGGAGAAGGCAAACAGATCGGCATGGTTAGTTAAGAATTGATGAAACTTACCAGGTTCCGAGAGGTTGTGCCCGATATAAGCCTTTTTGTGCTGTCGTTACCGTCTAATAGGACGGGATCAAGATTCTCTATCATCGACTCGGATGCTTCCACGATGTCTGTGTCCTTGATAACTTCTGTCCGCACGTCAAGTTTGGCTCCCGACATCGCTGATTGCTATGCCTCCACATTTGCCCCTTTCAGTTGTTTGGTGTGAGAGCAATCCTGGGCGATGCGGTAACATTCTTGTGCGGTGCGTTACTCGCCTAGGATGCTGAATTCCCCCCATGGAGTAGGAAACTTGATCACTTGATAGAGACTGGACGGGATCGCTCGCATGGCATGTATCCACGGACGCCCTATGATGGCGTTATAGGATGTTTCTTGGTTCATAACGTGAAACATCGTTTCCAAGGTGACTCCTCCGGCTAGGACATGTAGTACTATATCTCTAGAAGTCCGCTCGACTGCATTATTAAAACCTGTTAACGTTATGCAACACGGTATTACTTTGTCTTCGAGTCTCATCTATACGAGGACTCAAGGATGGATAATACATGCGCCGCTCCCGTCATCTACCATTATTATTTTTAAATCAGTATTTACAATATGTAAAGTGATAACAAGAACATCGTAGTGAGGGAAAGACAAACCATCGGCATCTGATTTATCGAAGACGATACTATCTTCGAGGTCATCATACCGTTCATGGGTGATCGACCGTTTGAGTTTATGTGTGGTGGTGAACTTGACATGATTGATTGTTGCGCCATCGCCCCCGCCGATGATCATCTGTATAGTGTGAGTGGGAAAGGGTAGTTTTGGAGGTCCCTGGGGTTGTTCGCGTCCACGAGCAAAGTTAGCCAGTCCTCGCCCGCGCAGTAATTCTTTCAGATGTCCCTGACTTAGCAGCCGCACTACCTCCTATCGCAGTCCTATGCAATCTTTAGTTTTGTGACCCCTTTCTTGGTGAAATTCGCAGAAAGCATTTGACTTTCGAGTATTAGGTTCGGACCTCATCTTTTGCGGCCATTGCACCTTTATACCGTGTTTCTCTAGTACATACACTATTTCTAAAGGAGAAACACAAAAATTGTGACCATATAGGAGTGTAGGCATACCTTTCTCGTGTCGATATGGCGATGTATGTCGGGAAGAAGCATCCGTGTGCCGCAGTGGAGGCGGGACAAACATCCTAACGTAGGGCTGATGCCTTTCTCGGCTGAGATGGGGCCCTGACTGATCTTTTTGACCATCGTTGCGATGATCTTTCCTTTCTTCAGTTTGAACTGATGTCAACCATTGGGTCGGACCATTGAGGTCGTCCTCGTCGGCTCTTACCTCGGCACAATAGGCGTTATGGATTTCTTCCCAGGTGGTTGAGGGGTATTTTATGAGCCTGCTTAGCAATTTCCTGGTCGTTTTTGACCCGTTCCTATTTAATCAGTTCTCGAAGGCTGCTACTGCCATTCCTTATGACACATTTTGCAAGCTCATCCTCACCCTATCGAACCGAGCTAAGAAGTCCCTGAATCCCTCGTCGTGCATCTATCTTATAGCAAATATGTTGTTTACCCTGGCTTCTGCCTTTTTGGCTCCTGCATGGGCGGTGGCAAATTTGTCTGCCATTTCCTCGAACGTTGCTATCGATCGTGCCGGTAGTTGATAATACCATGTCAGGGCTCCCCCTGTTAGGGTTTCGCCGAACTTTTTCAATAGCACCGATGGTACCTGCTCTTTTGAAAGATCGTTACCTTTTACTGTTGTGCCGTAGTGGATGATATGATCTTCTGGATCGGTAGTACCATCATATATCTTTAGGTAGGGCGGCATTTTGAAGGTCTTTGGAATGGCGTAGGGGGCCGCTTCTTCATTGTATGGTTGCTCGATGAATCGGCCAACGTCCCGTTTTGGCAACAACTTTGGGGCGCTTGGTATTTTGTCAACCCTCTCTTGGTGTTCCTTCATCTGGTCACGGAGTGCCTCATTCTCATTTTCCATCTCCTCCATTTTCTTTAAAATGACTGCAAACGTACCGTTACTTGCGTCATTAGCAACATGAGTGTTACCTATACGGGGGCGCTTTGCTCATCAGCGTTTGTCGTGACATCTGCATGTGCCACATCCCCGTTATCCCTTTGGGCGGGCTTATCAAGTATGTTGTTCAGAGTGATTGTTAGCCATTCTTCTAGAAACCTTCTTACTGTCGGTGGTGCCTCTCCTGTTGTAGATGTGGAGGCTTCCTTCTCGCACGAAGCAGTTATACTTTCGTGCGGGTGAGGTGAAGCGTCTCCCCTGGGTGTGGTGTTCAGTGTCCCGTTTTCGCTATCTTCTCTGCTGTCTTCGTTGATGGTGTTCAGGAGGTTGGTTGTGACGCCTACTATTGCTTTTTCCCTTGCATCTCCTTTCCCTGCCATTATTAGTTTGTACAAAGCTAGAAAGAGGTGATTATCCCTTTCAAGGGTCTAGATGAGACTAAAATCTTAGCTAAAGAAATTCCCACAGACGGCGCCAAATTGTTTGACCAAAAGATATTGAAACGTTTTTTATTAAATCAATTAAAGGAGATGAAGAGGTAAATCTCCAAGTATAATAAAATCTAGATTGAATGATGCAAGAGATGAACAAGGTGAATAATGCTTCCTAGTATGTCGGAACCAAATGATTAGGCATAAATGTGATAACCTCAAATGTAGAAAAAATATTGTAATGAATGCGATTAACCAAGATAAAGGATGATATATAGATCTCAAAACTATAGTAAGCAAAGTTGTCTCTTTTTGTATTCACTTTTCGATCACCCTCTGCAAAATGTTCTCCCCTATTTATAAAAGACACTCCCTTTTTAAACCCTAAAAAGGTATAACATAAGGAATATTCGAAAAGCATATTCCAAATGTCTCATGCTACGCTTACATTGTTGCAGACGTCGTACGTTCGCTAACCACTGTCGGTCGTCACCCTTTATAACGACCAAAGGATGCTACATCGTAAGGACCTCGTTCCTCGCCATACTCAGTAGCGGCCGTGGTCGTCCAAATTTAGAGCTATACAGGTGCACATATGTATAAACTTTAAGCATATTATACTGGAACTCCAACACACAGAAAGTTCCAGCATAATATACTGGAGATTTGAGCACCTGTGTACGATCTTCCAACATGTTATGGTGGAACTCCAGTATATTATGCTGAAATATTTTCTGGATTTTGAACAATGTTTTCGTTCAAATTTATCTTTACATGAAAAATGACTAAATTTCGATTACTTTTAAAACTGTGGCTATTTTTCAATTACCACTTGTAAATCTGGCTATTTTTTAATTTCACTAGTCTAGCAGGGTACATCAGCTTTGTGTTTACGGCATTTCCGTTTGATTCCATGATTCTATCTAATTGCTACTAAAATAATGGGATAATTTATCCGAGGAAATTTCTTTTAATAAAGTCATTAATGTCGTTATCCTTGCAGCTAAAACGTCATTTATCGTTTACCTAATATAATGAAGAGCACAAGGTGCTGACCCTTGCACGGCCTGGTACGAAGTACCTTGAAATTAGAACAACTCAAGAAAAACTTTGTGTTTTTTCATCTCCAAAAGGATTTCGGCCGGCAGTTGTCGAATGGGAGTTAAAGCAAGCAAATTGAGTAAGCTAATAGGCATCGGAATGATCGGAAAACGGCTAAAATTAGGAGGCGGAGGAGGAGGAGGAGCTGCAGTTATGACACCAAAAGGTTATGTACCTGTTGCTGTTGGAGAAAACATTAATGAATCAAAGCGATTTATGGTACACACAACTGCACTATACGATGCAGAATTTTTGGAGCTGCTGTCTCGATCAGCTGAGGAACATGGATTTTGCAACCAAGGTATTTTAAGGATTCCTTACGAGACTAAAGCTTTTGAGGAACGTATGTTGAAAGCCGATATTTGTACTGGTGGGAGCAAGCGAATTACTCCGAAAATCAAAGGACCAGAATAACGCCAGCTTTTGCAGTGTGGTGATAAACTACTACGTAAATTGGTCTAAGTACGTAAGTATTTTACAGAAAATGATTCAATCCCAATCAGTATTCAGCTATATCTGCAATGGAGAAGAACTTTGTATATTGTAATTGTATATTGTAATGTCGTTCTTAATTTGACGGGGTATTCGTTGCTGATAACTGGATAAGTGATATGGATTTTTGTCTACGTCTACATGTTGGTGTAATATTTTAAAATTTTAGAATATGGCTTATAATTTTCAAGATCCTTCAGAAAAAGTTCAAAGCATATATTTATTTTAAAGCAAATGCATTGTTTGGAATACTTCGGATATTCTAAATCCCATCCAGAGAGGTAAGTTTTCTGTTTTTGTTTTTGGGTATGTTTAACCAAAAATAGGGATTTCGGTCGAAGCTTGTTTTTAGAAGAACTCGGGTTACTGATAACCAAACAGAAATAGGAATAATTGATGTAAATAATAGCTGAATAGCAAGCAAAGTAAATCAGTATATTCCAATAGTATTTCGTGTCCTTACAAATGTTCATTCATCACCTTTTATAGCTATTTTTAAATAATATGTTTCTCTCCTTTCATAATGGAGTCATTATGGACAATTAATGACATTTAATGTAACGTTATAATTGGTAATCGTAACTGTTTCAATACAGATTCCATAACGTTTTCCGTAATTAATGCCCATTAATTACCAATAATACGTGTCTATACCCTTTTGCTATTTAGATTCATTCTTCCGACGCTTCTTCAAAATATCAAGAGGTTCGAGCAAATATACCTTCTGGCTTTCTTGGATCTTTGGTCGTGCCTGCTAAAGCTCGTGCCTCTTCAACTATTCTTCGCCAACTGTCATTCCTTTACCGATCCATGTGTCATGACATGTCATAACATAATTAATTTGATATATTAACTTGATTTTTTCCAATACAGATAGTCCCCCCACTTGCCATTTATTCATCAATAGAATATTTAGGAAGTGGATCTCATTAAAGTGGAAATTTTTTCCGCCATTATACCTTCTCTGGAACTGACGCTTCATATGTCACTTCCATTTAATGCTCGTGATGCGTGACATCTTCTGATAGGTTCTGCAACTTTTCAGCATCTTTTAGGGCTTTTTTGCGGCTTCATCAATTACGAAGCGACAATTTCCATCATTACACCTTTTTCTTTGACGGTTGCTTCTGAGTATAAATATAGCTTTTGTCTTTGTCTTTCTCATAAAAAGTTTCATATCTTAGAATATTCACTCTTGTTTTCTTCTTCCTCGTACTACCATGTCTTCTTCAAACTCTAATCCTCGAAGAGTCCCCATTGTTGATGATCTTCCTCTTGCTCCTGTTAGAAGCAGAAGAGGAGGAAGATTATGTAGTTTAGGGTCTTCATCTATACGGGGTGTTTCTTTACCTCCAATGAGTTCTACTCCTCTTTCTAGAACTAGGGGTTCTCTTTCCCATAGACCTTCATCTAAAAGTAAAGACTCTAATGAACCCGTTCGTGAGCCTTTAGTAAATGAAATTGTCCCTGCTAAACTATCGTTTTACACTGATAGAGAATCGATTAGAAATCAAGTTTCTTCTATGTCTTCTTTAGATCGTGTTGATGTTTACCCTTCTCAAATCACCGAAGGTTTGATCTCTGTTGTTCATAGGGATTGCCATTGGAGACCTGATTTCCCTATTATAATTCCTAATGCAAACTAAAGAATTACATCTTACTTGACTGGATTTTCTTTTGTGTATACATATCCCTTTATGCTGAACTTTAAACCCCACATTGATCATGTTATCATTGAATTCTGTCATTTTTCCAACGTTTGTCTAGGACACATTGGCCCCATTGTGTGGAGGGTTGTTGCTTGTTTAAGGCACTTAACAAGGTTGGCTAACTTGCTTTTTACTTTTTTCCATTTGATTCATCTCTATTCCCCTAAGCTTTTCCGTCATGTGATCTTCACTTCACTGAAGTAAGAGAGTGTTAGTTAGTTAGCCCAGAGGATGATAAGGACCGAGGCTGGTATGCCAAGTTTGTTGTTGGCCCCACTGTTGGTTTAGTGGGCGAAGAAAATGTTCCATTTCCTGAAAAGTGGAATTTTGCACGTAAGTTTTTCTTTTACAACTTTCTCTCTTTTTCCCCTTTATTTTTCCCGCTACTGTTTAACCTTTTTTTTAGCAACCATGGAAAATGTTGATGAGATTCCCAATTTCCGTGGTTGGGTAGAAAAGTTATTGAAAGTTGCTCCAATGGAAGGTAGATCTTGGAAAAATCTTTTGAATAGGTTTGGTTGGAAGGTTAAAATTCATGCTAAATGATTTACTCATCTCCTTTTCATATTTTCATTCATCTTTCCTTTAGAATTTGATTTGATCCTTCTTTTTATCAGGATTTTCCATTCGTGGTGTAAGTGTTGAAGCAGTCGTGGCTTCCAGAGTTTCTTTGTAAAGAGCTCAAGAGATAATCTTGAGTTGTTCATCGAAAAGGAAGGCTGATACAACCCAGGATTCTAAAGAAGAGGAGGAACAGGATAGAGTTTCCTTGATTAAAAGGCCACGGGCTAGAAGACGTGTTTTTTCAGATGATGAAGCGAATCATCCCCGTTCTGTTCCCGTAACTGAGGATGTTTAAGCCACCTTGGTGAGCTCTGATGATGATACTCCTGCGGCAGCTCGTGACTCTGATGATCAGTTTTTTCCTCGTGGGTTTGATAGTGAAAATTTGGATTTGGTTTCTGATGAAGTACCCCTTGCCTCTTTTACCATGCATGTCCCTGCGGCGCGTTCTTTACTAGTTGTGACTACTACTGTTGTTGCTCCGCCCCAAGTTGTTATGACTTCCTCTAAAGTTCCCCCCACTACCATTCCTCATACTGAGGTTGGTTCTTCGAGTGGAAGTGGAGCAATGAAGCAGATTACCATTGAGGTCCCTGCCGATGGTAATCTTTTGAAAAAGTCAGGTCGGGCTGACGTATGGTTGAAACCTCTGATCGGTCCAGTTGATAAATCCAAGCTCGAGAGTCATAGCTCTTTGACTTGGATGAATGATATAGTGCAATCATCATTAAAGGTATTTGCTTCTTTTTACACTTTATTCTATTCTTCTTTTATTAAGGTTCTTACACCTTTCTTCTTTTTTAGATCAATCTTATTGGCACAGAGATGATGAAGAGGGTTTCTCATACGGAGCAGTTACTGCATGATTATCATATTAAAGCGGACAACTGGAAAGAACAATATGAAAGCCTTCAACTTGATATGGAAGTGCTAGAAGAAGGCAAGTGCACCTTAGAGCAGTAGTTGAAAGTTTTGACTTCAGAGTTAGCAGTTGAGAAGGCTTCCTCAAATCAAGCTGACAAGGATAAAAATCTCCTCGAGACATCATTTTTTGAGCAACTCTCCAAAGCTAGTGAAGAGATTAGAGGGTTGAAGGAATTGCTAAACGAGAAAGAGATTTACGCCGGTGAACTTGTTCAAACACTTACCCGGGCCCAAGAAGATCTTCGTGAGTCTTCTGATAAGGTCAAATTTTTAGAAAGTTCACTTGCTCCTCTGCAATCTTCTTAGGACAAGACTGCTATTGAAATGAGTTGGGCTATTTTAAACACACGCCATGATACCCTTGTGGAGGCTAGCCAAGAGGGTTTTAACTTTGATGCTGAGTTAGCCAAGATAAAGGAGACTATTGAAAACACTCAGCAAGGCCATAATTTTCACTCTCCAATGGCTGATACTCCTGAGCATGTTGAAGATGATATAGGTACGGTGAATGCCCCAGCTCCTTCAAGTAAACTCGAACCTTCTGTTGCTAATGATACCGCTTTAGATTCTTCTTCTGCCCCTTAGTGAAAGTTTATGAAGTGTGACTCCTTTTTTTTCTTTTCTTGGTGGAATGTGGTTTTACCCCTGGTCCCATTTGAGGGTTTAGTTTTTGAAAATGACAAGTCCCCAGACCTTTTTGGGGCATTTTGTAAAAATGAAAATTAGTTTATGACTAAGTTCATACTTAGTCTAAACTTAATATTACAAAGTTTCATTTCAACTTAAGTACCTTGAGTTTCTGTTTTGCTCTTTTTTGCCTTTATATTCATGGTCTTGTTTGTTAATTCGTGGGTTTTCGTCTTACCTTTTTTGCATTTTTTTTATAAAATGCTTTATTAACTTCATGTATCTTTGAATCAGACATAAAATTATAAAAGAGGGACCTTTTATATATGACACTTAATGAAGAAGACGTCTCAACTTCATAACGGTGTAAATATACGAAAAAAGAAATAGGAACACATGTTTCTTGAAATAATTTTGATAAAGTTTTCATTTGAACTTTATCAAGTTTAAATAACATCTTACATGTATTTAAATATCTTCTATAGCTTTTTTGTAATTATTTTCTTTACAACAGATTTGCAAAAAGGAAATAAAATCCATAAATAAAATCCAAGGTTTTTTTTATAACTCATGGCTAAATATTGCCTTTAACCTAGACATCATAAGATTTTGAAATCTATATGAAGGTTTTTTGACTGGCTTGTGTTATTGGCTCGTGACTTTGCTCTGAACTTGATACATTTGATGAGTAGACTTTTGGGCTTGACTTGAACTTTAATTATTTTCAGTCTTCTTTGCCTTCTTTATACATACATCATATGTATATTATATAGTCCCCCAAGTGTTTGAGCTTTGAAGTATGAAATCTCGAGCACTTGATTATTCCTTCCATGTGGTCCTTTTCCTGAAAAGGAAAAACATACGGGACTCGAAGGTACGATTTTAGATGAAGACTGCTTAACCCATTTAAATTTCTATCAGAATAGTTGTAACCCTAGACCGGGAATTATGTTCTTTCCACGTGTCTTTTCAAGTCGTAATTCATCATTTAGTGTGGACTAGCTTTTTGCCTATCATCTAAAATCGTTAGTAAAATTTTAACAATTCAAAAATAAAAGTTTAAAATGAGGGTACTTGCCCGTGGGTATTTTCTTTCCTTATAAATAGTATATCTTCATATGAACAACATTCCAATTTGAAGGTAGAACCTTGCCATCCATTGTTTCCAGTTCGTATGCTCCTTTTCCTGCGATACCGTGAATCTTATAAGGTCCTTCCCAAGTTAGACTTAACTTTCTTGCATTAGCTACCTTCGTTTATTGGAAAACTTTCTTGATTACGAAGTCCCCAATCTTAAAGTATCTGAGACGAGCTTTCCGGTTATAATATCGTTTCATAACTTGTTTTTCCCTGCCATCCTTATTAATGCAGCTTTCCCCCTCTCTTCAAGTAAATCCAGGTTTACTCATATTTCTTCTTCATTTGACTCCTCAGTTGCTTGTGTATATCTCGTGCTTGGTTCCCCTATCTCAACTGGAATTAAGGCTTCAGCTTCGTATACAAGTGAGAACGGTGTTTCCCCCGTACTTTTTTTTGCGGTTGTTCGATAAGCCCATAAGACTCCAACTAAAACCTCTAGCCAATTGCCTTTTGATTCCTCCAACATTTTCTTCAAATTGTTGATAATGACTTTATTCGTTGATTCAGCTTGTCCATTACCTACCGGATGGTAAGGCGTTGAAGTAACCTTTTAATTTGCCAACTTTGAAAAAATTATGTGATTTGCGTGCCTATAAATTGCGGGCCGTTATCGCATACGATTTCCTTTGGTATACCGAATCGACATATGATGTTTTGCCAAATGAAATCTCTGACCTCTTTTTCTCGTACCTGTTTAAAAACTCATGCTTCTACCCACTTAGTAAAGTAATCAGTGAGTACTAGCAAAAATCTTACCTTGCCTTTGGCTTGTGGTAGTGGACACACGATATCCATCCCTCACTTCATAAAAGGCCACGGTGCAATGACCGGATCTAATAATTTAGCAAGTCTATGCATGTTGTTACCGTATCTTTGGCACTTGTCACATTTAGCCACAAAATTTTCCGCGTCTTCTTCCATTTTTGGCCAATAATAACCGGCTCTAATAATGGTTTTTACTAAAGATCTTCCTCCCGCGTGATTTCCACAATGTCCTTCGTGTATTTCTCTCATCACATACTCTGCTTGAGAAGGTCTGAGGCATCATGCTAGGGGACCACTGAACATTTTACGATAAAGATTGTCTTGCTTTAAACAGTACCGATCAGCTTTTTTGCGGAGTGCTTGAGCCTTTTTCTTATCTTCAGGTAAAATTCCATACTGCAAAAAAGTGACAATCTCGTTCCTCCAATCCCAAGTTAAATTATTGAAATTTACCTCATTTTTGTCTTGATCAAGTACTGAATGAAATAAATGAATTACATATGCATTTTCGTCATTTGTCACTTCTACAGCAGATGCAAGATTAACTAGGGCATCTGCCTTGACATTTTTCTCTCTTGGTATTTCCACGACTTTCCAGGTTTGGAATTGCCTAACCAGATCACGTGCCTTTTCCAGGTATTGCTGCATTCTTGCCTCTCTGGTTGTATAAGTCCCCAGCATTAGGTTAACTACGAGCTGTGAATCACTTTTGATTACAACCTGTTCTATGCCAAGCTCTCGTGCCAGTTCTAAACCTGCAATCATAGCTCCATACTCTGCTTCATTGTTAGTAATAGGGTTACATTTTATGGCTTTTCGTATGGTTTCTCCTGTGGGTGGTACCAAAATAATACCTAGACCCGCCCCTTTCACATTCGATGGACCATCAGTAAATAAAGTCCAAGTTCCTGCATTAGACCCATTGAATACCTGTAGTTCTTTTTCTGCTTCTATTTGTATCCCTTGGCTAAAATCTGCCACAAAATCTGCTAACACCTGTGACTTTATTGCAGTTCTAGGTTGATATGTAATGTCATATTCACTTAGCTCTAAAAAAACACTCACCGCTACTCTAAAACAGCAAGATAGATGAGTAGTTTCTCCCCATTTTTTGGTTTCGCAAGTAACAGTGGATTTTACAGGTATACTTTCAAATTTTTAAGCGTTTGTTGACATTACTCAGACCATTCGAACTGATCCTGCTTTTTTAGAGCTGAAAAGAACCTGAAGCATTTTTCTGATGATTTGGAAATAAATCTTCCCAAGGCTGCTATTCTTCCCGTCAGTCTTTGTACTTCTTTTTTACTTGTAAGTGTATTAGGAATTTCCTCAATAGCTTTAATCTACGCGAGATTTACTTTAATGCCCTGGTTAGAAACAAGAAATCCCAAGAACTTACCTGACGAAACTCCAAATGCACATTTCTCGGGGTTTAGCTTCATGTTAAATTTACGGAGAATCTGAAATGTATCAAACAAGTGTTGGATATGATCCCCTACTTGTTGTGACTTGACCAACATATCATCTATATAGACTTCCATGGTTTTCCCTAAATGTTCTTGAAATATTTTGGTCACCAACCTTTGATATGTGGCCCCAACGTTTTTGAGACCAAATGGCATTACTTTGTAACAGTAAGTCCCCCTATCTGTTATAAATGAAGTTTTTTCCTCATCTATGGGATCCATTTTGATTTTATTATTCCTTGAATATACATCTAAAAAACTTAACAATTCATGTCCTACAGTGGCATTAGTTAGTTGATCTATATGCGGTAATGGAAAAGAATCTTTAGGACAAGCTTTGTTTCGGTCAGTATAATTTACACAAAGTCACCACTTACCATTCTTTTTAGGTACTACTACAGTATTAGCTAGCCGATTTGGATATTTTACCTCGTGGATGGACCCAATTTTTTAAAAAAATTGTACCTCATCTTGAATCACCTGATTTTTGAAAGATCCTTGCTTTCTTTTCTTTTGTTTGACAGGTGGATATGATGGATCTTCATTTAACTTGTGAGTCATCACTTCCGGAGGTATTCCTGTCATATCAGAATGGGACCAGGCAAAACAATCCACGTTAGTTTTCAAAAATTCAGTCAACTTACCTTTTATTTCGTGGCTTAGGTTGGCCCCAATGTAGACTTTCCTTTCAGTCCAAGGTGAAAATACTACAACAGCTTCCAATTCCTCAATCGTCGTTTTGATGTTTTCATTTTCCTCTGGTTCTTGGATGGAATCGGGCCTCGAGTCTACATCTGTTCGCCCATGTTCAGTTGAGGCTTGTGTTGCAGCATCCTCAACTGGATTCTATGATTGCTATTTTTCTTCATTGTTTGCGCTTGAATCTGCTATGGAATTGATGCTCCTAGACGTTTGCTGATCACCACGGATTTGTCGTATTCCCCATTGTGAAGGGAATTTAATAACTTGATGCAGGGTAGATGGCATATCATCCATTTTGTGAATCCATGGTCTACCAAGAATCATATTGTAAGCCATGTCCATCTCTACCACCTGAAATTTCGTGTCTTTGACAACTCCTTCTGCGAATGTGGTGTGTATTATCTCCCCTTTTTTTACGACGCTCGAGTTTTCAAAACTAGATAAGGTGTGCGCCTTATGTATCAGCTTATTTTCAGCTTGCATTTTGTTTACCACTCTTAGCAAAATGATATTCACGGAGCTACCTGGATCAATCAAAACTCGTTTCACATTAGGGTCATGTACAAGTAAAGATATTACGAGTGCGTCATTGTGTGGGGTTAGTACGCCATCTATATCTGCATCATCAAATGTAATACTTTCTTCTTCCAAAACATGTCGAACTCGCTTCCCGTGTGTGACTGTAATTTTTGAAACTTTCTTGGCTGTCGTATATGTCACGCCATTAATTTCTTCTCCTACGCTTGTAACATTAACAGTCCTTTTTGGTGAAAGGGGTTTAGGGGGCTCCTGCATGTTCTTCATATACGCTTGCTTACCTTTTTCACTAAACAATTCAGTTAGATATCCTTGTTTTAACAAATGGTCAACTTCACCTTGTAGCAATCTACAATCTGCCATTTTGTGACCAACGATCGTTATGAAACTCACACCAAAAATCACGATTTCACCTATTCGGGTTTAATCTCATTTCCTTTGGCCATCGCACCTTATCTCCCATGTTTCTTAATACTTCTACTAACTCTGATGTGCTAACATTGAAATTGTAACCGCCAAACTTTGCCTTCGAGCCTCTATCATTATCTCGCGTCTCTCGCGCATTTCGCTCTTTTCCAAACTTTGATGATGAGCCTGATTCTCTATCTCTCGATCTATGATTGTACCTTGAGTTATCCTGCTTTGAACGCGAGTCTCTTCCTGCTGGTCCCATGTAGGGCTCGTACCTATTTTTATCGGACCTTTTTTCAGTTTCAGCACGTCTTGTACTTACCCTCTCATCTTTTTGAGACTAAGTGATGGTATCTTCTTCTATCCGCAGCTTCGTGCTATATCTATTGTAAACATCATTTCAAGTTGTTGCTGGAAATTCACGTAGACTTTCCTTGAGTCGTCTCGTGGCTTCTGAATTTTTCTTATTTAGATTATTGGCAAAACCCATAACCGCCCAGTTATCAAGTACGTGTGGCAACATCATCCTTTCACGCTAGAATTTGTCTACGAATTCTCTGAGCAGCTCTAAATCTCCTTGCTTTATTTTGAAAATATCCTCCATTCTTTTTTCGACTTTTTGAGCTCCCAAGTGTGCTTTGATAAATGAATCTGCAAGCTCAGCAAAAGAATTTATAGAATTTTCGGGTAAAAGAGGATAACATGTTAATGCTCCCTTAGTGAGTGTTTCACCGAATTTTTTGACCAATACTGATTCAATTTCTTGTTTGGTCAAGTCATGCCCTTTACACTGGTTGTGAATGTAGTTACGTGGTCTCGTGGATCAGTTGTCCCATCGTATTTTGGAATATCGGGCATCTTGAATTTCTTCGGAATTGGTAGAGGAGCAACACTTGGCTTCCAAGGTTGTTGTGAATATTTGTCCATATCTATTCCCTTGATTACATGCGGTACTCCAGGTATTTTCTCTATACGGTCGCTTTGCTACTTGAGCTGTTTCTGCAAAGTTAACACTAAATTTTATAAATCAGAATTAACTGAGTTACCTGGTTCTCCATCACGAGACTCGTTGGGAGTTCCACCACTGCCTGAATTAACGAGTCCAGAATGAGGGTTTTCCAAAGTGTTATTATTTGGAGTTGGTGTTGGCGGTACAACCGGCAACTGGATAGTAAAAGCCTGGAGAGCGTTGTTGACCTATTGAGCAATTAATTTTTTAAGAGCTTCATCGATAGCTTGTTCATTTTCAACTCTGTCATTTTCATTTGATTCAGATCTGTTTGGAGTCCCCTCTCGTGATTGTCGCTGAGAATGTTGTGGCGAAGGAGGTGGGGGTCTGTCATCTTGTTCGTTCAGTTGATGTTGTGGATCTTGGAGTGGTAAATTGTGTTGGTTATTGTTGTTGACATTCGACATGATTATTTTTGATGAAAGAATCGATTTGGAAAGCAAATGATTATCAGTTTCCCGGTAACGAAACCAATTTATTTAACCAAAAATAGAGATTTCGGTCAAAGCTTGTTCTTAGAAGAACTCGGGTTACTGATAACCAAACATAATAGGAATAAATGATGTAAATAATAGCTGAATAGCAAGCAAAGTAAATCAGTATATTCCAATAGTATTTCGTGTCCTTACAAATGTTCATTCCTCACCTTTTATAGCTATTTCTAAATAATACGTTTTTCTCCTTTCATAATGGAGTCATTATGGACAATTAATGACATTTAATGTAACATTATAATTGGCAATCGTAACTGTTTCAATACAGATTCCATAACATTTTCCGTAATTAATGCCCATTAATTACCAATAATATGTATCTATACCCTTTTACTATTTAGGTTCATTCTTCCGACACTTCTTCGAAATATCAAGAGGTTCGAGCAAATATTCCTTTTGGCTTTCTTGGATCTTTGGTCGTGCCTGCTAAAGCTCGTGTATCTTCAACTATTCTTCACCAACTGTCATTTTTTTACCGATCCATGTATCATGACATGTCATCATATAATTAATTCAATATGTTAACTTGATTTTTCCCAATAAAGGGTACTTATTGATTGGGAAGTATGAGGTTCAATTATATAGTAAACTGTCAATCTACTCCCTTCTCATACCATAAGCGATATCACTTGAAGTTGAATGCCACATTTTCCCAAAAGCAACGTAACCAATGATGATAATTAAAATACAAACGCTTAGCTAGTGGCGGAGCCACGTGCATCCAAGGGGTGTTAATTGACACCCTTTCGTCGGAAAATTACCCTGTTTAGTTCGGTAATTGTTTTTAAAAATATGTATATATTCTATATAATGACACCCTTTGATTTTTTGGTAAATTTTTTTTAATATTTTGACTCCCTTTAACGAAAATCCTGACTCTGCTATTGTGCTCAGCCGGAAAAAAGAAGAAGTACAAACGCAATACATACATTATGATGTGAAATATGATCTACCGATTGAATTATTTTCTTAGTTAGTCACTAGAATGTTCATTTGAGCCGTTAACTAGAGACTAAAGAGTATTATAAAACGGTCGGTCATAATTGAGCCAAAAAAAGATATTTTTTTCCCTCCAATAATTTCACCTCAATTTAATTAGCTGATACTACAGCAACTTGTCAAAAAGATGGCGCTTCTACTTCTGTCCCTTTAAAATATTAGCTTCGTGATATCACTCTATAAAAGATGTTAATTTAAATGAATTTGTAGCGCGGCAAAGTGATTAAAGCCACATCTATGGAGTGATTTACATTTCCTGCTAACTTTTCTACTCGACTGAAACCATTTTTTAACTTTCCCCGTAACTAACAAGTGCGCGTGTGGACGTAAGAAAGGTAAAATTCCGAAAAAATGTTTTAAAAAATTCAAGCGAAAATGGTATTTGAATATTCGAGTTGTGTTTGAACATCAATATAATTTTGGGTTATTTTTGAATTTTTTATGAGTGATCTGAGTGAAAATTGAAACAATTTTTTTGGAGCTTTTAACATTTTCAAACATTTACAAGTGTTTGACCAAAAGTTATTGAAACCTTTTTGGTTAAATCAATTAGAAAAGATGAAGAGGTAAATCTCAGCTAAATATAATAAACTCTAGATTGAAGGATATAAGGAATGAATAGGTGAATAACGTTTCGCAATATCGTGAAATCGAATGATTAATCGTTAATATGGTAACTTTGGATGTAGGAAGATATTACAATGATTATTCTTAGTCACGAGTCAAGTATCTCCGGAAAAAATCCCCTTCCACAGAGTCTTCTCCTTCTATTTATATGAGACAATCCCCCCTTGAACCCTAAAAGATACAACAAAAAAGAATATTCGAAAGTATATCCTGACGGCCTCAGTCTGCATCTACGTTATTGCCAATGTCGTGCATTCTCTAGCCGATGCCGGTCATCACCTCCCTCAACGACCAAAGGACGTTGTATCGTAAGGATCCCGTCCCTTGTCAGTGGTCGTGGTTGTCCTCCAAATTTGGACCCATACAGTTGATCCCTCCGCTTGTTGAGGTTGCAGCCTGACGCGACCTCGATAAGCGGACATTGCCCACGTCCGTGGAGAAATTTGCCTTATGAATTGTAAACGGTTTGACCAACAACAGAAGGTTACCATGCTTGCGGTATCCTGGGCAATATGTCTTGTTGGGAAATG
Organism: Nicotiana tabacum; assembly: GCF_000715075.1. Classification (NCBI taxonomy): domain Eukaryota; kingdom Viridiplantae; phylum Streptophyta; class Magnoliopsida; order Solanales; family Solanaceae; genus Nicotiana; species Nicotiana tabacum. The sequence goes on from NC_134085.1 coordinate 183,437,993, forward strand.
ACATCACGTCCATGTGCGTCATCATTATGGGTATTTTCGAGATAGAGGCTGACGGTTTTTCACTTCAATTTTGATGCCATCTTGCAGCCTTACGCTTCGATTCTGGCGCCACCCAACCCTATAAATAGGTGGAGGGTTTGTTTTTTCAAAAACTCTTGGCCATTTCTTCGTTTGTTATTCTTTAGCAACTCTAGCAATTCTCTGGGCTTTCTCTCCGTTTATCATTCTTGACTTTCTCTGTTCTATTCAACATATTCATTGCCATAGATATGCCTAAATCATATCAATCTCATGAGGGGGTTACTGACGCTGCCCCGTAGTCCGTGGTACCTCCCACCGGCGGTGAGGACATGACGATGAAGGAGGGGGATCGTTTTCCCATCGTGGAAGAGTTACTGCCAAGGCACCCCATGTCTCGAAGTGACTTCCTTAAAGAGCCTCATCCCACTCCTGCTCCGGTGATATCTGAAACGGAGCAGGTCCATATCGATGCCCTTCGTGCTAAGTACAATATCGCCTCTCATATTGAAATGGTTCCTGCGGGAGGGGATTTCGTGGAGGTTCACAAACCGGGGTACTGTGCTTTTTATGAGTATCCCTTTGTGATTGGTTATTCCTTCCCCTTGATTCCGTTGGCAAAAGAATTCTGTCGGTTCTACCAGATTTGCCCGGCGCAGCTTTCCCCGTACACATACAAGATGCTTCTGGTGCTGACGAAATACGTGAAGCTGGCGAGATGCGAAGTTACCATTCACCATCTCCTAAATTTTTTTTCTCCCATCTTTCACAAGGGCACATTGGTGCACTTAAGACATCGTGGGACAAAGGGTTTGGTGGTCGGAACTGACGATTGGGCCAGTCGCAAATTCTGGCACAAGTACTTCTTTATCAGAAATGAACATATTGTATCTAATCCCGCCAAATTTTCGGACCGGTAGAATGAGAATCGTAAGTGTCGCAACTCCTTTGTTCATTCCCCCCTTTTTTGTGTGGCTCAGCATTTATATATGGCTCTTTTTGCAGCTATTGGGCGCCCGCCCCGTCCCATTGCTGGTATAAAGGATTTGGTAGCTCATCTACTGCTTCAGGCAATAGAGACTTGAGACTGGCTAGCTTTCGTCAAACGCTACAGGCTAAAGGTTTCGCCTGGTGGGTGTCTTTCCTCGTGTCGTTACCTGGCCATTTTGTTGTCATCGGCTTGATAGGTCATGGTGCTTCTAGGCATAGGGCCCCCGTTACTGCATTTTTACAGGTCGTTGCTGCTGCAGGAATGCAATTCACTCTGAGTGAGTCCGTCCAAGAGGGTCATGCTCAACCTATACAGGTGGGGGATCCTTCTCGCGATATGGTCGTGAGGGAAGAGACCTTTTCCGTACCGATCCATCACTTTATGGACGAATCCTCTAATGGGGATGAATCATTACTGAGGAAAAAGAGGAGGGTGGAGCTTGGGAAGGATGTGTCCATGGATACTGGTAAGAGTAGGACGGGTGCGTCGCAGACGGCACTTGTTCCCACGTTTATGGCCGACGCCATCGTAGCGGGGAGATCTCCCTAAATGGAAGAGGTTTACCTAGGAGGTGGTTCCGTTCACTTCGTTGAGGATGGCGCATCGTCTAATGTAGGAGGGTGCCTATCGAGGGCGAAAGCTCGGGCTTAGATGTCGACCCGGGAGATGTTCGTGAGTTTTAGAACGTCACACTCACGTGGAGGTCAGAGTGGAGGGTTCTGATCGGCATATAGTTGTCCCTGGGGACTACAACTTGTTATGGAATTGTTATCAAGTGGTGTCTACTTTAGCCCATTTATGTGTTGTCCCTGGGAGTGAGGCGCTTAGAGTGATGAGCGATACGGAGTTGTCTCAGAGCATCTCCGGCATGGCCTTGCGGGTAGATATCTTTCTCTTCGTTTTCGTCATTGGGTTTGCGTTGTTATTTTTGGCCTGTCCTTTTTTTTTAACTTTTTCTTGTTGTGCCAGACCTTTATCATGGAGATCGAGCGCGAGCGCCGGGAAAGGAAGAGGACGGCCATCTATGGAAAGATGTTTTCTCAATATCAAGAATATCGCACCAAGCATCATGCAATGGCCGACATCTACCATCAGGACCCTGACTTCTTCCAACTGTTCCGTGAAGGGCTTAAACAGAGGGAGGATCAATTAGCACACAAGGTCGAGGAGTTGAGGGAGCGAGACGAGGACCTTATGAAGGCCATTGCCCATAACAGTGAGCTCGAGGCATCCCTTAAAGTGAAGGAAGATGAGCTCGAGTTATGTAGGGGGTGATGGCCGAGAACGCCGACCTGCAAGCAAAGATGGCCAGTTTGACTACCGAATTGGGTATGAAGATGGCGGAGATCAATAAGCTCAAAGGTGAGTTGACTGTGAGTGCCGATAGACTAGAGACTGCTATTTTTGAAGCATCAATTTTGGAAGATGCCCTCTGTGTTTGTAGGTCAGAGCAGATCAAGGAGAAGGAGGCATTCACGCTTAAGGTAGCAGGGCTTGAGGGGAGTGTTAAGGAGTTGGAGGCGGAGCTATCTGCGTTAACTGAACAAGTGACATCAGTGAGAACGGAGGACACACGTCGACACTCGCAACCTTCTACATCTCGTGCTTCGATCGATCCTATCGTGCCTCATCATTTGTATGAGTTGTGGGTTCACGCTGAGGCACAACTTGATGTGTACAAGGCTCTTTATGCTGATGGGAGGGCATCTGAAGTAGATCTTCAGGACATTCGTGCCAAATCCCGTGCGGCTCATGAGGCATGCAGATACGACCCTCTCACGCCTGATGGGGATGATATCAACTCTGATGATACGAACCGTCTTACCTCCGACTCTTGGTACGAAGATGTGTATGCCACCGAGAATGGTGTGTAGTTTTTGGCTTGTATTTATTTTTGCTTCTCGACTTTTGTAAGGGCATCTTTGAGCCCTTTGTAAAGACAGGTGCTTGTAATATTTTTGTTGTAATGAAAAAAATTGTTTTGTTGATTCGGTGGTAATCTTTGCTGCATTTATGATATTCCGGGCCTTTGTCGAAATATTACGCCCATTTTGCTTCGAGTGTGGTCGAACCCTTTACTCCGATGATGGCCTTAGCCATTGGGATGTTACATCGAGCTGGTGTCGAAGTAGTATCCCATCGTGGTTCGAATGATATCGAACTCTTTCCTTAGATGATGTCCTTAGCCATTGGGATGTTACTTTTGAGCTGGCGTCGAAGTAGTATCTCGTCGTAGTTCGAGTGATGTCTAACTCTTTACTTAGATGATGGCCTTAGCCAATGGGATGTTACTTTCGAGCTGGCATCGAAGTAGTATCCCGTCATAGTTTGAGTAATGTCGAACTCTTTACTTAGATGATGGCCTTAGCCATTGGGATGTTACTTTCGAGTTGGCGTCGAAGTAGTATCCTGTCGTAGTTCGAGTGATGTTGAACTCGTTCTTCGTCGATGGACTTAGCCATTGGGATGTTACTTTTGAGCTGGCGTCGAAGTAGTGTCCCGTCATAGTTCGAGTGATTTCGAAATCGTTCTTCGTCGATGGCCTTAGTCATTGGGATGTTACTTTCGAGCTGGCGTCGAAGTAGTATCCCATTGTAGTTCGAGTGATGTCGAACTCATTCTTCATCGATGGCCTTAGCCATTGGGATGTTACTTTCGAACTGGTGTCGAAGTAGTGTCCCGTTGTAGTTCGAGTGATGTCGAACTCATTCTTCGTCGATGGCCTTATCCATTGGGATGTTACTTTCGAGCTATCATCGAAATAGTGCCCCGTCGTGAGGGTGGCATTCTATTTTATTTGTTGGAGTATCGTGGATGCTAGTTTCATTCATACATTGGAGATGCATGTTGGTTTCGTATACATACAATGGAGATTTGATTATATCCCTGTAGAAAATACATGTTGACTTCGTACATACAATGGAGATTTGGCTATCTATACCTAGTCCCTTCATTACTCGTCCTGGAGACAACATCAATAGGTGGGGTCATGAACAATACTTCAGACCTCGAGATGTCTCCCTTGCTGCCTCATTAAACCCTCACCGAGAAAACCCGATTGGGACAAAACTCGGGTAAGGGAAAAAGAGTATGACTTAGGCGGCGCCTCTTTTCATAAGTGGAAGTATTTGAGATGGGCAACATTCCCAATTGTTTTGGAGTAGTTTTCCTTTCATTGTTTCTAGTTGGAATGTTCCTTTGTTTGCTGCTGCCGTGATTTTGTATGGCCCGTCCCAGTTTGTTCCCAGTTTTCCCTCATTTGGGTCTTTCGCTGCTTGTGTTTTAGATTTAAGAACATAGTCTCTGACCTTGAGTGGTCATACTTTGGCCTTCTTGTTATAGTACCTTTCTGCTTGTTGCTTTTGGGCTATCATTCTTATGTGAGCCATATCTCTTTGATCTTCGACTTCATCCAGGTCTTGTAACCTACTTTCATCGTTACTTGGTCCTCTCTCGTTGGAGTATCTCAGGCTAGGTTCTCTAACCTCGACGGGTATAACCATGTCAGTCCCGTAGACTGATGAATACGGCATCTCGCCTACGCTAGTTTTTAGTGTGGTGCGGTATGCCCATAGTACTTCTGGTAGTAGTTTAGGAAATAACCCCTTGGCATCCTCGAGCTTCTTTTTCAATATATTCAATATCGTTTTATTGGAAGATTCGGCTTGGTCGTTGTCGGCGGGATGGTATGGTGTGGAGCGTATTCGCTTGATGTGCCATTTTTCAAAAAACTCGGTTGTTTTCCTTCTGACGAACTGAGGTCCGTTGTCGTAGCTGATTTCTTTGGGAATGCTGAAGCGGCATATTATATTTTTCCATATGAACGTGATAACTTCTTGCTCACGTATTTGAGTGTATGCACCTGCTTCCACCAATTTAGAAAAATAGCCAGTTAAAACCAAAAGGAAGTGTACCTTACCTCGCCCCACTGGGAGGGGTCCGACAATATCCATTCCCCACTTTATGAATAGCCATGGAGAAGTGATGGAATGCAGAAGTTCTCCAGCTTGGTGTATCATAGTGGGGTATTTTTGGCACTGCTCACATTTCCTGACGTAATCTGCAGCTTCTTTTTTCATTGTAGGCCAGTAGTATCCTGCACGGATGAGGCATCTGACAAGGGCACAGTTTCCCATATGGGCACCGCAGTGCCCTTCGTGTACTTCTTCTAGTACCCGCCTTGTTTGACTTGGCCCAAGGCATTTGGCCAGGGGGCTGCCGAACGTCCTTTTGTAAAGATCATAGTTTACGAGAATGTACCTGGCCGCTTGTATTCAGAGCTTTTTGGCTTCTTTCTTATCTTGTGGGAGTGTTCCTTCCTGCAAATATGTTACGATACGATTGCGCCAGTACCAAGTTAAATTTATAGAATGTACCTCGACCTGGTCTATCAAGGAATGGAGAAGGGTGACCACATTTTCTCTGTTGATATTTTTGGTGGCTGTCGCTAGTTTGGCAAGACCATCTTCTTCAATATTCTGCGCTCGGGGTATCTGGTCGAGGCGGCATTCATCGAATTCTGCTAGTAGTTTGTGAATATCTAACTGGTACTTCTATAGTCTCTGTTCTTTGATTTGGAAAGTCCTAGTTACTTGATTCACCTTGATTTGAGAGTCGCAATGGAGGACGAGTCATCGAGCGCCATATTTGAGGGCTAATTTCAATCCTGCAATCACAGCTTCGTACTCGGCCTCATTGTTAGTCATCTTGGGGCAAGTATGGATTGGCGAATCACTTCGCCCGTAGGGACTTCGAGGACGAGTCCCAGTCCCGATCCCGACGCGTTAGATGCACCGGCGGTGTAGAGGACCCAGAGATCGGATTGTGCGGAAGTGCAGAGCGCCTCCTGCTTTACTTCGGGCAATATTTGCGCGCTGAAATCGGCGACGAAATCGGCAAGCACTTGCGATTTTATAGCAGTTCGCGGTTGATATGTTATATCGTGCTCATTTAATTCTATGGCCCATTTGGCCAACCTACCCGATAGTTCAGGTTTGTGTAGGATCCCCTAAGGGGGAAAGTCGTCACCACCTTTATGGGGTGACATTGAAAATATGGTCTAAGCTTTTGTGAAGCTTGTTGATACTCAATTTTTTCCTATATATTCTAATATGTATAAAAGCTTTCAAAATAGCATATATATGCATATATAAGCATGCACAAGGCTTTTGTTATTTTCCCCATAATTTTAAGGGTTTCAATTGATTTATTTTCTCCCCTTTTATCCATAAAACCCCCAATAATTATTTTTAAAATTATTGTTTTGATAATTCATTTATTGTATTTCTATATTTATGCCAAAATATGGCTAATGTAATTTTTATGTATTTTTACAATTACATTTAGTATTTTTTAAGCTAAATTGCATATAATTGTAATGTTAGCCCATTTTAAGATATAATTATATTTATGTGCATAAATTGGTTCCTATATTTTTAAAATGTTAATTATGTGTTTTAAATAATTTTGGCACCTTAAATTATTTTTCAGAAACTACCTATTATTTTTATAAATTAAAATAGGGAAAAACTAGCTATTTAAATAACAGCCACATTTGGCTTTCAATTATAGCCAAATCGGACCCCCATTCCCAGCCCAATTTTACAATTGATAACCCGACCCATACCCTATTAACCCTTACCCAAACCCGGAACCCACCTACCCATTTGAATCCTGACCGTTGATCTCCCAGATCAACGATCTAAATAATTACCTTCCTTTTTTAATTCTAACAAACCCCCCCAACCCTAATCATTTCTCTAATCCACCGCCTTCAGATGCTCTCCCATCTCCACTCTTCTCTCAAACCTAACCCTAGACTCCTCCACTCACCTTCTTCTCCGGTCATCTCCGGCGACTATCTCTCAAACCCCAAGCCTCCAATGGTTACTCCACCGCCTTGCTCATCATCTCTAAGGCCCTCAAGGGTCTTGGGCCATGTCAATTTTGACCTAGGGTTTCTGATTCTGTTGTTTGAGGTTTCTCTGGTGTGATTTTGGGCAAAATCACACCATATGTGTTACGATTTATGAAGTTACAACAAGTTCTTTCGATTTCTACCTAGGTTCCCTTTTGAAACCCTAACTCTCTTTTGGATCTCTCAGATTTATGTTATTTTCATGCTTAAAGCTTATTTCCTTCTATGATTTGTTTATTCTTGAGCTTTCTTCCGAAAGATCTTCTACTCTAAACAGTTTTTACTTTCTTTGGAAACTAGGGTTTCTCGGAGTTCTTTCTGTACCTGTTTCGACTGATTTCTTTGTGATTTAACTTTTTTCCCTTGTTTATTTTGACCGATTCTATATTCCTACTACTTTTTAACTCAACTCTGTTGAAAGCCCTAATTTTTAAAGATTTCTCTTTACTTATTTCTTTGTGTTAGCATAATTCTCTTTACTTGTGTTAGCATGATTTTCTCTACTTGTTTCTGTGTGTTAGCATGGTTTTCTCTACTTTGTTTCTATGCGTGTTAGCACGGTTTTCTTTACTTTGTTTCTATGTGTGTTAGCATGATTCTCTTCACTTCGTTTCTGTGTTAGCCTGTTTACCTGGTTCTTGTTAATCTCTCAGGGTCACCATGCTTCGAATATGTTCTGCTGAATCTGTAACCTACTTATATCACCTCTATATGATGGTGTTCTCTCATCTCTTGTTTCTTTCTGCCTATATAATTGACCTTGTTTGTTTGTTACTTCTGTTCATTCGTCTCTATTTATACATTGAAGTATGCAGAATCATGACTCCCCATGATTGACTTTAATTTTCCTTAACTGTTGGTACTTGAAAGATTTTCCTTCAAAGCCCTAGAATTCTACTCGTCTGTTTGAATTAACTAATTTCATTACCTTATTTACTATGGTACTTTGTTTTACTAAGTCTTTCCTTAATTGGGTCTTTCTGAATTTGGTCCTAATTGACTACTTTATGCCTATTGAACCCTGGCTCCTTCCTTATTTAATTATGCACTGATTCCTCTTCCTTCCTTATATGGTACCAAATCTTCCCGTTTGACCTTGATTCCCTTAACTTAAGGAAGAACTTCCTTGATTCTCTAATTGATTGATTCTAGTTCTTAAATTAGTGTACTACTATGATTTTTACCTTATTCTACTACCTACTTTCAACTATAAATTCTCTAAGTTTTCACAAGCAAGGGACGAACACTTGGCTTTCAAAAAACTCCTTTCTTATTAAAATCTCTGTTCTCTTCTCTTTCTTGTGTTATTTTCTACTATTAGCCGGCTGCAAGCCAAGGCTAATCATTTGTGCTCTTTGGGGCTTTCATTCTTCTTACTTCTCTTCACTGGTATGTCCTAGTTTAATTTAAAGCCTCAACAACAACATGTTTATCTTCTTGTTTCAGTTTCCTTTATTTCTAGCTTGCTTTTACTTGTGGTTCTGTTGTGAAGTTTGTAGTTAGGCATGCTGGTATGACTTCTCTCCCTTTAAATTCATGCGTTCCCTTAGGTGATTCAAGCATGCCTGGACAATTGTTTTTAATCTACGGTGTGCTTACCATTCTTATGAGTCCCAAATCCCTATCCCCCTATGTGTTTATATTCTCCCTGATTAGTTTGTGATTATGCTAGTTTCAGTTATTGCTGAGCATGTCCAAACCAATCTAAATACCCTTGCCAGGGTTATATGTTTGCAGTCAAATGCTTGTGTATCCCTAAAACCTTTTGATCCCTTATGTGACTATTGAATCTATTTGGATTCTGTGTGTGATCCTATCCTGAGTTCATGATTTGGTTTATCACTCCAACCTTTTCAAACAATATCCATTAATTTACTAACATCTTTCAAACAGACTTTTAAGTCCAGTCTTTAATAAACTTCTTTTAACCTGTGTCCTGCACTTTCACTTTACTCTTAGTTAATAAGTTCTGCCCCTTCTAGTATGTGTAGTGCCTTGGGATCCTCTTGAGAACCCTCTGAACTCTGGAATACTGAGGCTGGCCATTCCACACTGTATTGGTTCAATGCTTGGCTACTAAGTCTAGGTGTAATATGCACCTAGACTCTGATTTGTCTATGGAAATGAGGCTTGTGAGACCATTGGAGGTTTTGGGAAACTTGGGCCTAATTGCAGGCTCCCTATAGAATAGCTTCTTGGTTTTCCATTTCATTTATGTAATTCATTTATTGGCCTATAATAATTTGTAAACAAATATTTGGGGTATTTAGTAAAAGGGTGGGTAGATGTATATCTTGTGGGGTAACATGGGTAGAAATCCTGCTCTTAGGATTTATTTTCAAATCTGCCTGCTTCACTCACTAGAAAGCATGTCCGTAGGGTTTTTATTCTTGTTGAATCTGGTTGCTTTTGCATAATAGAGAATCATGATTATAGGATTCCACTTCTAATTTCCTCTGCATCAAATAGAAATCATGCCTATAAGGACTTCACTTTTAACGTCGTTTGCATCAGATAGAAACCATGTTCATAAATTCTGCATTTGTCATGTTAGAATCCATGTTTCTAGGTTCCAAGCCATCATGTTTTAAATCGATTTAAGTATAGATACCATGCCTATAGGACCTAATTCCGATCCAGCTTTAATATGCCTTTCATATGTTACTGCAAATCGACTTAATAAGTCTTTCATATGTTACTGCAAATTGACTAAAAATAGTAATATGTTTGGTAATTCTAATTAGCCCAATAGATCAATTTCATTTCACCTAGCTTGCTTCTTAAAACCAGTCTTAATAAGTGTCAACATTTTCTAAAACTAGTCCTTTCAAAATTGCTTTAATCTCATTAGATATCCTGCCTATAGGTACTAAACGGATCTATTTCAAAAACTTGTTTGTTTCTGCATTAACATAGACACAGTACTGCATATGGGCAAGCCTTAGGGCATTTTCAAAACCTGCATTTCTCTGAAGCTGTTTCTACCATTCAAAGTTATGATTTCAATAACCTTTTAAAGAAGAGGCCTTAGGCAGCTACTAGGTTATAACTTCTGTATCTGAAAGTTTTGTCTATTTCTGCATATTCACTTAGAGATCCTGCTTTAGGACTTTGATTAATAAATACCTTAATTGTGTTTGAGTCGTGCTGCTTGTATGTTTGTTTGAGGAGGAAACTTTGAGCCTCTTAATTGCTCCCATTATGTATGAAAGTCCTAAATGTTTTGACTGTCGCCTTAGAATTTTTTTGCCTTTCTAAACCTTAGGGGTACATCTAGAACTACCTATAGATAGAGGTCTTAACTCCCTCCGGGACCATTAAGAAGGGACGGGTAGCAGCTCGCAATAGGAATCATTGACCAAACACTCATTTTGCATGACCAATAAGGGGATGGGAAGGGTAAACATGGGATATGATGACTACACGTTACTGTCACGTGTAGTCCCTCATGGAGGAGTGTTTACCGGACATTGTGTGGGGTGATCCTATAGGATAAACAACCTAGGACCCCTCCTTACCCCAAATCCTCTCCTTGTTTAAAACTTTGTTTGTTTATAATTTGTTCAAACCTTTATTTCACTACTTGAATTGTTCAATATGCTTTACAAACAGCTTATTTGATTCAACTATTTGTATGGACTAATTTGTGAATATAAGTTCGGTCGGGGCCCATAGGTGTAGACCAAGAGGGGTGCTTAACACCTTCCCCTCGAGGTTATTTCGAGCCCTTACCCTAATCTCTGGTAATGCAAACCAACCCATGAGTTAATCTCTCTAGGTGCCCTAACGCACCATAATCTGTTAGTTGGTGACTCTTCAAATACCCAATTCCCAAAAGGAAACGAGTCATTACCCCCCATTAATGTCGAAACCCGGACTTCCTCCCCGCGGAGGGAAAAAGGGGGCGCGACAGCATGGTGACTCTGCTGGGAATACTTTTAGGCTCTTACCATAAGAACTTGTCTTTACAAATTAGTCCAAGCATGCTTATCCCGTACCCTGCTCCTTTATCTGAATTTAACTGTCTATTTTTTAAGCATTTATGATTCTTTACCCCTGCGAAACTGACTTGTCTCCTTGTTTTCCTTTTTATATAACTAACTTTTCATTTATTTCAATGCTGTATTTATTTTTTCCTATGTGAAAATACTTGCCTACATGTTATTAACTGCTGCATAAATCATGCTCCACATCATATTCCACTCGTGCGTATCAAATCCCATAGCAACGCTTTAATGAGTGGTTGCACTCTTCCAATTTACTACCCTTAAATTTGAAAAGGCTTATTTGCGGTAAAACCAGTCGATCAGCGGTGCAGTCGATGGTTCCGTGCCTTCCCCCTCGAGTTGTCCGCTTGAGGATACCCGTCTAAAACCCCATAGAAACCTTATTCTGGTTAAAATTGTGCATGCATCATGGTCAAACTTAGTCGGATCAGTTATGTTGTCCACATAATGATCCTTTAAGATAAGCCTTATCCCAAAGTCCATCGGGTTTTCCATAATCCCAATGAACACAACCATGTTCTGTGCATTAATTTGGAGAACTAAAGGCCGATACGTTGATCATAAATGTATAAATAGTCGAGTCTGGTAGGGGTATGGTCTTAACCCTTTTGTGTTGCAGAAAATGAAGAACGAGGTCCCCAACTTCGGTATGTTTAGAACACCCTCACTCTGACTAGACTAGTGGAGGAATCTTCTGTCAAATGATCAAATCAACGAATGGAAAGAGAGGGCCACCAAATCCAGCGAAAAGCTGAAATATCTGGAATACAACCTGTTGGAATTGGAAGGAAAGGTGAGGAAGAGAGTCACTGATTGCCAGAATGCTGAGGGAAATGAAGAAGAACATTTGGCAAAAGCATTTTTACTGGTGAACCTACGTAAACTGGAGGATTTGATCAACGAGAACATTCAACCTGAGGAAGGTCCTTCCGGGACCAAGTAGATTGGATTTACTCGCTTTCCAAATGTAATAAAGCCAAGTGCCAGTAGTGACTTATTTTTATTATCTTAGTGTCGTTTTGGGATTCGTCTATTTTTATATTATGAAATGAAGCATTTATTGGCATTTAAAGTTCTCCAAATTTATTTGTCACTAGGCCTACCTAGGGCACAACGAGGCTCCCAAATTAGGATACGAATTTATATTTCGCACTCTGTGTTTAAATATTGCAAACATTTCAGGATCCTCACTAACTTGTTACCTTTTGTTTTGTTTACTTTTATTATTATTACTCTCATCCTCATAGGTTGGTTCATCCATACTGGCCTTGTCAGCATATCATACCAGATATAGAGGCCCTCTACCTCCTCCTCCTCCAAGCAACACAAATGGAAGAGGGAAATCAAAGATGGACGACTTAAGTAGAATCCGAAAGGAAAACATTGAGAACACAGAGACTTCCAATGGTCGTAGTACTCCGGCCCTGAATGACCTGGTTTTGAGACTTGAGCAAAAGATACTAGAACTGCAAGGAGAACTTGAGCAGGTCCGCAATTTGGCAAAGGGAGTTGTTCTCAAAAACTAGACCGACACACCATCCCGAGCCCGCCGAGTCCCTCGGTAGCTTGGCAGAATTTATAGTCGTTCTAGGCATTTTTAAATTTCCAGCAATTTTGTTTTAAGATTTCTTTATTCCAAAATAAATGCTCGATCTACCGAGCCAAGCTTTGTTCGAACAATTTTCTCAATTTTAATCAAATGCATTTATCCTTTATCATTATTCATTACTATTTTTATACTTTTCCCTTCTACAGTGTTATTATTACTTTTTCTGATGAACCAGTGACTGTGCCATGTAATGAGGAAACGCAACATGAGAGTAGTGACTCAGAGGAAGAAGATGAGACACCCGAGGAAATTGTCAGGAAAGTTGAGAATTTTGAAAACAAGCCTAAATCCAACTTGGACGAGACAGAAGCAGTAAATTTGGGAGACACCGAGACCGTCAAAGAGACTTGCATTAGCATTCATTTGTCACCAACAAAAAAAGAAGAGTACACCCATTTTCTAAAAGAATATAAGGATATCTTCACATGGTCGTATGACGATATGACCAGTTTGAAAACATATGTAGTAGCTCACAAGTTGACTACCAATCCTATGTGCCCGCCAGTCAAGCAGAAACTCAGAAAATTCAAACCAGACATGAGTTTGAAGATCAAGGAGGAAGATACCAAGTAGATCAAAGCCAAAGTTCTCAGGGTGGTTGAATACCCAACTTGGTTAGCTAACATCGTGCCAGTTCCGAAGAAGGACGGGAAGGTCAGGGTATGTGTTGATTATCGAGATTTAAACAAAGCAAGTCCCAAAGACAACTTCTCACTGCCAAATATACACATCCTGATCGTGAACTGCGCCAAGCATGAACTCCAAATGGCCAACTGTATCATAATAGAATGTCTAGAGCTTTCAACAAAAGGGTCAAACCACGACAATTCGCACTAGGGCAGCTGGTATTGAAGAAGATCTTTCCTCATCAAGATAAAGCCAAAGGGAAATTCTCTCCCAATTGGCAAGGTCCGTACATAGTTCATAAGGTCCTGACAGGAGGAGCACTCATACTTTCAGAAATGGATGGAGAAATCTGGACAAAACCAATCAATTCAGACGCAGTCAAGAGATATTATGCTTAGATTATCTCACATTTCTTTTTTGATGTAATTGAACTATGCTTGACCTGATTCCCGTTTAAGACGGGATATGTAGGCAGCCTTATGGGTTCGGTCATATCATAATAAAATTCTCATTTTTCCCTTAGAATTAGAAACTGGGGCAGAATTTTGAAGAGGGACCTCAAAATTCCGGAGCAAGTCCAGCCAACGCCGTTGCATGCCACGAAGTCAGTCATCAATCAAGAACTGGGGCAGAATTTTGAGAAGGATTCTCAAAATTTCGAAGAAGATTCAGTAGTGTCCGCCATTCGCAAATGGTTAAAAGTCATCTATCAAACTGGGACAGAATTTTGAGAAGGACCCTCAAAATTCCAACATAAGAAATCACTAATGCCTTTGGAACATGTCACAGTCACTAGTTCATCAAAAGTTATTGGATATATCAATACGCTTCCAAAATAATTCTATTTTCATCAATGAATGCATATTTTTCGAAATTTTTTATAACACTCATATGCTACCCAGGACAACTCGAAGGGGGCTTCTAGAGCGGAGCAAAGCAAGGCCGGCAAACGTATCAAGAACCAACCTCCCCTCATGAAACTTACGATTTTTCTTTGAACGCAGGCACATTTTGACGATAGATTTCGTACACAAAGTAGATTCACCATCCACCAGGCCGTTTGACACTGAACCTATCCTAGCTAAGATACTCTACCCTTATCTGCTATTTTCTCTTTGCATGAATCTAATCCTTGACTTCATATTTGCATGAGCCTAATCTCCGACTCCACATTTGCATGAGTTTAATCTCTGACTCCATATTTGCATGAGTCTAAGCCCTGACTCCACATTTGTATGAGTCCAATCCTTGACTCCATATTTGCATGAGTCTAATCTCAGACTCCACATTTGCATGAGTCTAATCTCTGGCTCCATATTTGCATGAGTCTAAGACCTGACTCCACATTTGCATGAGTCTAATCCTTGACTCCATATTTGCATGAGTCTAATCCTTGACTCCATATTTTCATGAGTTTAAGCCCTGACTCCACATTTGCATGAGTCTAATACTTGATTCCATATTTGCATGAGTCTAATCCTTGACTCCACATTTGCATGAGTCTAATCCTTGACTCCATATTTTCATGAGTTTAAGCCCTGACTCCACATTTGCATGAGTCTAATACTTGATTCCATATTTGCATGAGTCTAATCCTTGACTCCACATTTGCATGAGTCTAATCCTTGACTCCATATTTGCATGAGTCTAATCCTTGACTCCATATTTGCATGAGACTAAGCCCTGTCCCGAATCTTGCATAAGGCTAAGCATTGCCTTCCATTTGCATGGAACTAAGCCCTGTCCCGAATCTTGCATGAGGTTAAGCTCTACCTCCATATTTGCATAAGGCTAAGCGTTGTCTTCTCCTCGCATGAGACTAAGCTCTGTCTCCAATCTTGCATGAGCCTAGGCCCTGACTCCATATTTTCATGAGGCT